>NC_090395.1:62893404-63195721 GCF_036365525.1 Heterodontus francisci | reverse complement strand
ACGATTGAGTCTGCTTCCATCGCCCATTAAGGGGGTAAATTCCAGACCCTAACAACTTGCTAGGTAAAAAAAAATTCTTATCTCCCCTTTGGTTCTTTTCCTTAAACCTATGCCTTCTGGTTACCAACCCTTCCTGCCAGCAGAAACAATCTATCCTTATTCACTCTATCAAAAGCCCTCATGATTTTGAACGCCATGATTAAATTTCCCCTTAACCTTACCTTGTATAAGAACAACAATCCCAGCTTCTCTTGCCTCTCCACATAACTGAAGTCCCTCACCCCTGGTACCATGTGAGATGAAAATGGAAGCTGCTCAGCTATAGTGCCCCCTCCCCCAGTTAAATAGCTTGCCAACTCTCATTGTCTGGTCCCCCAAATGAATCATGGCCATTTAGATGATGTGCAGAGTGATGTCAAGGACCCTGCCAACCTACCCTAAGTAGTGAAAACAAAGCTGGGATGGCGAGAAAAATAAAAAAGAGGTTTTCTTATTAAAATCCATTAAAATGGCTGGCACAGACATGATGGGCCAAGTGGCCTCTTTCTGTGCCGTAAACTTTCTATGATTCTGTGAAAATCAGAATAAAACTCCTCTGATGTTTGTTAACAGAACGGCACAGAACACACTCCAAATGAAACATTAAGACTAGGTGATGCTGGAACTAGTGCTAAAAGCCTGGACACTAGTGGCTGGGTTAATGATTTATGAGTCACTAACAGTTCCATGGTGTTTGGGATGCAGCATGTACTGTGATTAAAAAGTGTGGATAGCGGCTCGATTTGAAATATTTTTAGACACTGCAGTCATTCAAATAAAACTGCAGTCTGCAGCTGGGAACATTTTGAAATGTTTGCAGTTTAACTGGCTTCAACCTTTGGTTACAACTTTTAAAACCTTCATTTCAGTTTACTTAATCTAGAAGTCGGGACTTTGCAACAACCTTTACACTCTGCAATGGAACCAGAGCCCACCAGAGACGGCAGGAGAGAAAGGTCAGAGGGGAAAATTGGTAGCAAAGAGCAAAACAAAACAGCGAATGCAATTTAACACAATGGGGTCGGGCAACAATAACAGTTCCAAACTTCAAAGGACTGCTCACCTGCGCTGTTTTTTTCCTTTTTACAGGTGGCTCAGAAGACCTAGACTCAACCGATTTAGTCTTCACAACTGGTGCAATCTCCAAAGGATCGTTCCTCAGTACAATAAAGCTTCCTGAACGTGGACCAACTCCGTCAACCTGTAAAAGGAACAAACGTGAGGTCTCAGGGCTCATCATCGTGCGGATATTTAAAAGTGCGTCAAGAATCTGAGACCTGGAATCTGGGTTTGAAAACATCCAAGATTGTTAGGAAGGGTCTTTTCTTAGCTATGAGGGTCTGAACTGAAATATGAGCAGCATCAACCCAGGTCTGAGAGTAGGTGACAAATGTTTGGAATAATCTGTCAAAGTAGTAGGAACACCAGAGCCATTCAAAACGTAGTTGATTCCATGGCTGGGAAAATTAGGGTACTAGGAGTTGAGCTTCAATTGGACAAATGACATTCTCTCATCGTTGACTGCTCCAATGTAAATCTGCAGCACAAAGCTGCACCTCAATCAACACCCATTACCAATTGCATTTCATTTTTTCCAGTTTACCACACCTCTGAGGATGGCCAAGGTCATCGTTGAGCTTGTTCCTGTCCTTAATTGATCTCTGCACATAGAATGAGGCAGCACAGAAAGAGGCCATTGGCCCCATCGTGACTGTAAAAGAGTGGGACAATTAGTCCCACTGTCCAGTGCTGTTTAAACGAATGCCCAGTTTTCTGGACACTAGAAGGCAAATGAGACGCAGCAAAGACAGCGACAAGAATGCCAGCTGTGGTTGCTCCGTTCATAGAAACATAGAAAATAGGAGCAGGAGTAGACCATTCGGCCCTTCGGGCCTGCTCCGCCATTCAAACAAGATCATGGCTGATCATCTAATTCAGTACCCTGTTCCCGCTTTCTCCTCATATCCCTTGATCCTGTTGGCATTAAGAAATATATCAATCTTCTTCTTGAATATATTTAATGACTTTGCCTCCACCGCCTTCTGCAGTAGAGAATTCCACAGGTTCACCACCCTCTGAATGTCTCCTCATCTCGGTTCTAAATGGCATACCCCATATCCTGAGACTGTGACCCCTGGTTCTGCACTCCCCAGCCATCGGGAACATCCTCCCTGCATTTAGCCTGTCTAGTCCTGTTTGAATTTTATAGGTTTCTATGAGATCTCCTCTCATTCTTCTAAACTCTAGTAAATATAGGCCTAGTCAACCCAATCGCTCCTCATACGTCAATCCTGCCATCCCAGGAATCAGCCTGGTAAATCCTCTTGGCACTCCCTCCAAGGCAAGAACATCCTTCCTCAGATAAGGAGACCAAAACTGCACACAATACTCCACATGTGGTCTCATCAAGGCCCTGTATAACTGCAATAAGACATCCTTGTTCCTGTACTCAAATCCTCTTGCAATGAAGGCCAACATACCATTCACCTTCCTAATTGCTTGCTGCACCTGAATGCTTGCTTTCAGCGACTGGTGTACAAAGACACCCAGGTCTCGTTGCACCTCTCCCTTTCCCAATCTACCTTCTTCTTCTTCTTTGGCCTCCTTGTCTCGAGAGACAATGGGTAAGTGCCAAGAGGTGGTCAGTGGTTTGTGAAGCAGTGCCTGGAGTGGCTATAAAAGCCAATATTAGTGTGACAGACTCTTCCACAGGTGCTGCAGATAAAATTGGATGTCGGGGCTGTTACACAGTTGGCTCTGTCCTTGCGCTTCTGTCTTTTTTCCTGCCAACAGCTAAGTCTCTTCGACTCGCCACACTTTAGCCCGGCCTTTATGGCTGTCCACCAGCTCTGGCAATCACTGGCAACTGACTCCCACGACTTATGGTCAATGTCACAGGACTTCATGTTGCGTTTGCAGACGTCTTTAAAGCGGAGACATGGATGGCCGGTGGGTCTGATACCAGTGACGAGCTCGCTGTACAATGCGTCCGTGGGGATCCTGCCATCTTCCATGCGGCTCACATGGCCCAGCCATCTCAAGCGCCGCTGGCTCAGTAGGGTGTATATGCTGGGGATGTTGGCCGCCTCGAGGACTTCTGTGTTGGAGATACGGTCCTGCCACCGGAGGCAGCATTGAGATGTCGCTCTTGGCTGACATACGTTGTCCAGGCCTCGCTGCCATAGAGCAAGGTACTGAGGACACAGGCTTGATACACTCGGACTTTTGTGTTCCGTGTCAGTGCGCCATTCTCCCACACTCGCTTGGCCAGTCTGGACATAGAAGTGGAGGCCTTTCCCATGCGCTTGTTGATTTCTGCATCTAGAGACAGGTTACTGGTGATAGTTGAGCCTAGGTAGGTGAACTCTTGAACCACTTCCAGAGCGTGTCACTGATATTGATGGATGGAGCATTTCTGACGTCCTGTCCCATGATGTTCGTTTTCTTGAGGCTGATGTTTAGGCCAAATTCATTGCAGGCAGCCGCAATCCTGTCAATGAGTCTCTGCAGACACTCTTCTGTGTGGGATGTTAATGCAGCATCGTCAGCAAAGAAGAGTTCCCTGATGAGGACCTTCGGTACTGTGGTCTTCGCTCTTAGGCGGGCAAGATTGAACAACCATTCAGATAATAATCTGCCTTTCTGTTTTTACAACTAAAGTGGATAACCTCACATTTATCCACGTTATACTGCATCTGCCATGCATTTGCTCACTCACCCAACTTGTCCAAATCACATTGGAGCCTCTGAGCATCTTCCTCACAGCTCACTTTCCCCCCCAGCTTTGTGTCACCTGCAAACTTGGAAATGTTACATTTAGTTCCCTCACCCAAGTCATTAATATATATTGTGAATAGCTGGGGCCCAAGCACTGATCCCTGCGGTACCCCACTAGTCACTGCCTGCCACCCAGAAAAAGACCCGTTTATTCCTACTCTCTGTTTCCTGTCTGTCAACCAATTCTCAATCCATGCCAGTATATTACCCCCAATCCCATGTGCTTTAATTTTGCACAGTAACCTATTATGTGGGACCTTATCAAAAGTCTTCTGAAAATCCAAATACACCACATCCACTGGTTCTCCCTTATCTATTCTACTCGTTACATCCTCAAAAAGACTTCCCTTTCGTAAACCCATGCTGACTTTGTCCAATCCCGTTTATGCTTTCTAGGTGTTCTGCAATCTCACCCTTTATAATAGACTCTAGCATTTTCCCCACTACTGATGTAAAGCTAACTGGTCTGTAGTTCCCTGTTTTTTCTCTCACTCCTTTTTAAAATATGGGCTTACATTTGCCACCCTCCAATCTGTAGGATTTTGGAAGATGACCACCAACGCATCCACTATTTCCAGGGCCACTTCCTTTAGTACTCTGGGATGTAGATTATCAGGCCCTGGAGATTTGTCAGCCTTTAACCCCATTAATTTCCCTAGCACTATTTTATTACTAATATTGATTTCCTTCAGTTCCTCCCTATCATTAGACCTTTGGCTCCCTAACATTTCTGGGAGGTTATTTGTGTCCTCCTTTTGAAGACAGAACCAAAGTATATGTTTAATTGTTCTGTCAATTCTTTGTTCCCTATTATAATTTCCCTCGTTTCTGACTGAAGTCAAAGCTCAGGTCATTTTCACTACATGCAACTGATAAAAAGAGATCTGCATCAAATAAAGAATTAACTTGCAATTATATAGCATCTTCTACCATCTTAGAACATCATTAAGCAGTTTACAGCCAGCCAAGCACTCCCAAAGTGCAGTCACTGCAGCAATACTGGAAACAAATTGCACACAGCACGCATGGGAGACTGTCCACACTGGATCAACTGCGTTGCCAGCCACAGTTGAGTAGCCGGCTAAGACAGATTATTCATAGATTATAGTCACAAGGTACTGGGCAGGCTACAAGCAGAACCATACCCCAGCCTGAGCCAGCACCTTCATCAGGAAGGGAGGAAGTAGAGGCAAAGGATACAGTAAATAAGCAAGATGTTAATGCTTTATTAAGATCACACTTGCATGCCCATTTTTATTTTAAAGTCAGAAATAAAACTAGTATTCAAAGTGATTCAGAAAATAGTTAACTGTTGATTCTGAGCCTAGAAATGCCCATTTGCCATTAGAAGCGATGAATGCTTAAATGTGTTTAGATGACAGGGATGAGAGACTTCAGTTATGAGATGAGATTGGAAAAGTTGGGGCTGTTCTCCATGGAAGGTTAAGAGGTGACCTAATAGAGGATTTCAAGATGATGTGAGGTTTTGATAGAGCAGATAGAGAAAAACTATTCACTCTGGCAAGTGGGTCAATAATCAGAGGAGAAAGGTTTAACATCATTTGAAAGGATCTAGAGGGGAGATGAGGAGAATTTTTTTTTCTCAGTTGTCACAGTCTGGGATGCTCCACCTGAAAAGGTGATGGAAGCTGATTCCATAAATAATTTTAAAAGTAAATTGGACAGGTGCTTGGGGATGAGGAACGTATAGGGTTAAGAATAAAATGTGGGCATGCGGGACTAAGCACGGTTGCTCTTTCAAAGAGCCAGCACAGGCATGACAGGCAGAACAGCCTCATGCGCGGTAACTTTCTATGAGTCTAATTTACGATTCTATGACAGTCCCCTGTCCACTATTTTAACTGAAGAATTAACCCATTTAAAATAAACCAGTTAACATCGTGTTAAAAGCAACATACAGAGGAATGTCACATCAACCTATTAGTCATTCATCCGCTAATATGGCCAACTGGAACTTACAGGCTTTTTAAATATTACTTCCCATATTCAATAATTCAAAAATTTTGCCCTAACAGCAGATCGGGGATTTGAACGGGAACTGCCTCAGGCTGCTTGTTTTCAGAGTTACGGTCTGTGCATCAATAATAAGGGAGGTACACTGGCGAGTGAATCAACGGCCACAGGCGAAGACTCAGAACTAGAGCAGAACAAAATACTGACAGTAGTTTTGACTTTTGTCTTCAGGGAATGATACAGGACCGAAGGCGGCCATTCGGCCCACTGTGCAATGCCAGCTCTTTGAAAGAGCGAGCCAATTAGTCCCATTCCCCTGCATTTTCCATATAGCCAATGTAAATATTTTCCCCTTCAAGGCAGCAAACAACTTTGTTAATAAGTGTTCTTTCACAGCTCAGACACAATCTCTCAGCAGAGCAGTAAAGAATTGGATAAATTAGCCAGCTTATATAAGCAAACTGGAAAGGGTGAAGGAAGGCACAACCAATGCTGGAAATATGAAATGACTGAAAATGTTGGAAACGTGTCAGTCAACGTGCAAAAGAGGGAGAAGACAGTTGGATAACCTTTTCGATGTAGCTTTTCATTGTTTGAGAAACCACTGAAATTGTGGACGTGTTGCTAAAAGCATAAAACATTTTTAAACATTTTGTAATTTATATTAAAATTACAGTGAAACTGGTCAGGAACATGATGGCAGCATTAGACTGGATGTACCTACAAATATTAAGCTTTGTGGTACTTTTTGCTAAGTGCTAATGAAGGTAAAGTATGTTAGTGCTGGGGATTTTTTTTTAATTCTTTCATGGGATGTGGGTATCGCTGGCTAGGCCAGCATTTGTTGCCCATCACTAATTGCCCTTGACAACTGAGTGACTTGCTGGGCCATTTCAGAGGACATTTAAGAGTCAACCTCATTGCTGTGGTCTGGAGTCACATGTAGGCCAGACCCGCTAAGGACAGATTTTCTTCCCTAAAGGACATTAATGAACCAGATGAGTTTTTACAACAACCGACGACAGTTTCATGGCATCATTACTGAGACTAGCTTTTAATTTCAGATTTTTAAAAATGAATTAATTGAGTTTAAATTCCACCAGCTGCCATGGTGGGATTTGAACCCTTGTCCCCAGGACATTAGGCTCAGCCTCTGGAATACTAGTTCAGTGACATTACCACTATGGTATGGAAGTCTTTGCATTGCAGGCACTCACTGTCAGCATCCAACACTCCCAGGCCAGCTGGAGTAACGTTCTTTGTCTTCTTGCCTCAACAATGTGTATCCACCCTGACTTCAGAAGCATTCACAACTGCATCAGTGTGACATTTTTTTCCGTTTCCCACACTCACAACCCTGTGACCTCTCTCTAAGACAGTACGTCAATTTGGGCTAAATTAGGGACTGTTTTTGGGCCCACTAGAAGTTGGATTGAGATTACTCTGCCAGCCAACAAACAGAAAAAAAACAACTTAAATCCCAGTCTGGGCTGGATTCGCACCCCTAGACCCACAGATGAAAGATCAATGGTTAACCCACTGCACCAGTTAGTTCCCAAATCTGTACTCTTTGATATAAAATATCACATCATGTAAATTAAATGAACAGACAGGTCCCTGTCCCCAGCCCCATACAATCCCAATTAGGGGCATGGACACACATCTCAAACAATCTGCATCACAGCCTATTCACATGTCAAGAAAATGTCCCATCAACAACCACAACACAGTCACAATCAGTCACTACACCTTCACTCCACTTATCATACAGAATACATATACAGCATGGTGGAAGAATATTTGTCCCATCGTGCTTGCTCTTCAGAGAAGCTATTAGTCCCACTCCCCTGCTCTGTCCCCTTAGCACTGCAATGTCTTCCTTTTCAAGTATTTATCCAGTTCCCTTTGAAAGTTACTACTGATTCTGCGTTCACCGCCCTTTCAGATAACGCATTCCAGATTGTAACTACTCGCTATGTTATTTTTAAAAAATTCTCCTCATCTCTCTTCCCTAACCCCACCCGCCCCCCGCCCCACCCCTCCAATGTCCCCTCGGCTAATGTGTGGGAATATCCCAAAAACAAAGCATTGGCTGCTCCATTCCACATGGTTTAATTCCTCCTGGTTGCACACTGCTGGATTGTCCTTGCAAAAATCACCTACCTGAGCTATTATAATGGAGCCAGTACACCCGCTTGAAACAATTGGGTTAATAACTCCATTAAAAAGCACTCAAAGGAATTTCACGCAAAGTCAGCAATGTGCACCCCCCTCCCCCAATAAAATTAACCCATCGCCCAACACTGAGCACCAGCACTCAGATTACTTATAAATCCTTCAACACTAGAGTCAAACCACCGGATGGCACCTGTGGGTTCCAACAGCCTTTACTGCCATCCAATGGCAAAGCTGCAGTATTGCAGAAATACAACACAGAAACTAGCAAAGTTCATCCAAGTTCTGCTCAGTAGTTACGTGGGGAGACTAGAGAAGCTGGGATTGCCTCTCTTAGAGCATAGTATGTTAGGGGGAGATTTAATTGAAGGTCTTATGAAGGGTTTTGATAGTTTCTCTTTATTTACCTTGTTTCCACTGGTTAGAAAGTCAGTAACCAGAAGACACAGATTTAAAATAATTGGCAAAAAGAACCAGAACAGAGATGGAGAATTTTCTTTGTGCAGTGAGTTACGATGATCTAGAATGCGCTGCCTGAAAGGGTGATGGAGGCAGATTCAATAGTAACTTTCAAAGGATAAATACTTGCAACAATTGAAAATACAAGAACCCAAACTGAAGAGTTATAAAAATGGACTTTTCCTTAAAAAGTGGACAATGTGCTGGAAAAAATGGCTGCCAAAGGTCAAAAGACCTGGCCTAAAAGGATATATTCCAAACAAAGAGGTGTCAATTGCACCCATCCTGAACCCCTCCAGACACATTTTTGAATTGAATGGACTCCTCTGAAACAAAGAAGGTGTGGAGTAGCCACATCCTGGGTCATTGTGGGTCACCACGGAGGGAGATCTACGTCTCCCAACAGAGGCAATATGTGAGACCATTTTGACCTTAAGAGTAGCTCTCTGGAGAGAGCGAGAGAGCGTGCGAGAGGGTGCCCTGCTGTTAATTCTACTTTTCAACTTGTGCAGCAGAGAACTGAAAGTGATCTCCCATCTCTAGGTTGAAGACTCAGCTACCAGGGAAATTTACAAAGCCCAGCCCTGCAAATTTAAGAGAAACTGACCTCCACGAAGATTAAACAGGTTTACAGTGAACCCCGAAAACCTACCTCACTTCAAACCACTTACCCTTTTCCCTCTCTATCTCCTCTTGTGCTTGTGTGTGCGTGTGCGTGTAGGTGAATATGTGTGTGGGTGCAGTTGCGACTATTTCAGGAGTGAATATTGCTCAATAAATAGTTAAATCTTCTGTTTTCAACCTACAAGAAAATCTGTCGTTGTCTGTTTATTTGCAAAGTAAAACACAAAGAGGTTAAAACCCTAGTAACAATAACACTTTGCTGAAGCCAGTTGAGAGCTGAACAGTGGGAACCACCCATATCCCTTACAACATGGCTGTAACACTGGATTATTGTGAAAGAATAGGGGAGTGGGACTAATTGGATGGCTCCTTCAAAGAGTTGGCACAGGCACGATGGGATGAATGCCCTCCTTCTGTGCTGTATTATTCTATGATTCATATGGCCCACAAAGATCACTTTCACTTCCTGGTCCAGGTTAGTTGACCTCAACCAGGGCAGCATTAGAAGCAATGCAAATCTCCAGCTTAGGGACAGGGAAATCGACCAGGCTATGCTGTCCTCAAATAGCACGGCACTTACTTATTCTTGACATTCATACATGAAGATCAGCGACATGGGGCAAGTACTGGAGCGGACCCCACATCCTGGGGCAGAAATGTACATCAGCAAGAGTCAACATCAGTAGGGATTAGTGCTAGACTGCGCTGCAAGTACAGATAATATTAATACATTTAATGCCTTGCATTTCTATCACACCTTTCACAACCTCAAGCTGTACCAAAAGTACTTTACATTCAATGATGAACTTTTGAAGAGTTATTGTTGTAATGAAGGAAAACACAGCAGCCTATTTGTGCGCAACAAGCTCCCACAAGCGGCAAGGTGATAATGACCAGATCCTTTGTTTTGAGTGATGTTGGTTGAAGAAGTAGTATTGACCAGCTCACCTGGGAAAACTCCCCTGCCCCTTCTTTGAAATAGTGCCATGGGATCCTTTACATCCACCTGAGAGAGCGTACAGAGCCGCGCTTTAACATCTCATTCAAAAGATGACAGCTCCAACAGTGCAGCACTCCCTCAGTCCTTCAGTGAAGCGTCAGCCTAGATTTTGTGCTCAAGTCTCTGGAGCAAGACTTGAACTCACAGCCTTTAGACTCAGGCAAGTGGGCCAACCACTGTGCGACAACTGAGGACACAATGAAGAGCCAGAATAGACACACTATGTCTTTCATTACACAGTACATCTGCAACTATTAAACTCTTCACTATTACCCAACCTACTTATTCTATACTTATCAAAAACAAAAGCATTTTCATTGAAGCTGGATTTTTCATCTTACCCTTGGTGTAATTCGGACAGGAATTTGTGCAGTAGAACCTGTTCCCTGAGCCTTCTTTTCAATGACCTGTGGTAGAGTCTTTTTCACACGGATTTCTGTTTTTTCTTCCTGAAGAAAGGAAACGAGAAAATCTTGAGTTAAAGAAAACACAAAGAGCAAGAGAAAGCACCGCAGGTCAATCAGCATGTCGACCTGAAAGACAGCTTAATGTTGTGGGTAGAACACTTCATCCTGCCCCCTCTTCTCTTGTTCCCCATGGTTCATGTTGCCCCTCTGGTACTGCCCCATTGATGTTGGCAGGCCATCTATGATTGGCTGGGCAAGAGAGTGGGTGGAAACTGGGTGGGAGTCCCTGTCCTGATCATCGCCCAACTGTGATTGCTGGGAGCATGTGTATGTGAGCAATGGATGCGGACAGGATCGGGCTGAGGCCTGACGATCTTCTCTCCGTCAAGACACAGTGGCGCAGTGGTTAGCACCGCAGCCTCACAGCTCCAGTGACCCAGGTTCAATTCTGGGTACTGCCTGTGTGGAGTTTGCAAGTTCTCCCTGTGTCTGCGTGGGTTTTCTCCGGGTGCTCCGGTTTCCTCCCACAAGCCAAAAGACTTGCAGGTTGGTAGGTAAATTGGCCATTATAAATTGCCCCTAGTACAGGTAGGTGGTAGGGAAATATAGGGACAGGTGGAGATGTGGTAGGAATATGGGATTAGTGTAGAATTAGTATAAATGGGTGGTTGATGGTCGGCACAGACTCGGTGGGCCGAAGGGCCTGTTTCAGTGCTGTATCTCTAAACTAAACTTAAAAAGTTCCCCAGCCCCCACACACATTGAGCTCTGCGCTCCTCCAATTCTGGCCTCTTCCGCACCTCCAATTTTAAATCACTCCGCCATTAGCGACCATAGGTACATAGGAACTGGAGTAGGCCATTCAGCCCATCGAGCTTGCTCCGCCATTCGTGGCTGATCATCCACTTCAATGCCTTTTTACCACGTTATCTCCATATCACCGTATGTCATTTGTATTTAGAAATCTGTCAATCTCTGCTTTAAACATACTCAATGACTGAGCTTCCACAGCCCTCTGGAGTAGAGAATTCCAAAGATTCACGACCCTCTGAGTAGAGAAATTTCTCCTCATCTCTGTCCTAAGTGGCTTCCCCCTTATTTTGAAATTGTGTCCCCTGGTTCTAGACTCCCCAACCAGGGGAAACATCTTAGCTGCATCTACCCTGTCTATCCCTTTAAGTATTTTGTAGGTTTCAATGAGATCACCTCTCATTCTTCGAAATTCCAGAAAATACAGGCCTTCAGCTGCTTCAGCCCCAAGCTCTGGAATTTCCTCCCTAAACCTCTCTAACTCTCTTTCCTTCTTTAAGATGCTTGTTAAAGCCTACCTCTTTGACCAAACTTTTGTTCACCTGCCTGAATACCTCCTTAAGTGGCCCGCTGTCAAATTTTGCTTCGGCCGTGGGACATTTTACTACGTTAAAAGGTGCTATATAAATGCAAGTTGTTGTTACTTATGAGGTACGGAGAAGGATCAGAAGGTGCCTGCTATCTGCACTGCAGCAAAGAGAGAACAGAGAGAAAAACAATGGTGGAATAAAAATAAAGTGAGTAAACACGTTATTTGGTATGCTTGCAGTTCTAACCTCAAGTCTTAGTTTTCAGAGCTCCAGTGAAGAGGAGCAGAGGTCTACTGAATTGTTCATTAATTACAAAGTTGAATTAAACATGAGTTTTAGACGCCATGGTTTTCTTATTTCGCATTTATTAAGCACAGTGTGAAGAGAAGTCACACAAGCAGCATACAATCAAGAGTAGTCACGTGCTCTTCAGATCTGGATACCCTTCAGCTGTTACAATACCTGAAGAGCTGCCTCGTGTAATACTAAAAACTAAACATTGTGGCCTATTTTCATGTTCGTGAGTTCCGCCCAAGTCCCTTGTTCTCCCCTCTTGGCTCTCTTTTGCCAAATGGCCTTGTATGGTACTTCCCCCTCAGTAATTTCCCATCAGGTCTGACTTGCCTTTCATCATGAGCGACTTCCTGTCTGATCCAAATTAACTGTGGCCAGACTAAGTCTCTCAGACATTCTTCAGACCTTCCATGTTTCAACATGACTATTTACAAAGCTACAAATGCTGGAAGAAAAAAACTTTCCCAGAAAAGAACCCAGGAAACCAAATAAGAGTAATAATGTAAAAGCTGAAGGCGGTGACAAGTCTTTTTTCCTCTCTCCTGTCAGTAGGTGGTGCTTGCATCACAAGTAAAACTCTGAAACATCAGTCTGCTGGATGTCACAGAGGAACCTTTCAATGAGATAATACCAACCTCCAGGGTGTTAGAAACAGCTTTCCTTACCTTCTTTGGCAGCGATGAACCTGGCAGCGAAGAAGAATCCTTTGGCACTGCATCTGGAACAAGCAACTTAGAATTGTCTGAAAGCAGATACACATGCTTCCAGTTAACAAAAAAAAGTGTGGGTTGAAATATTCAACAAGCATGTTATCTTGTTAGACCTTCATTGACACAGTAATGACTTACACAGAACGCGGTAATGAAATGTAGGTATAATAGGTTTAATTAGGTAGAATTTAGATATAATTAATACATTATATCTTTTAGAATTAAAGATTGAGTAAATAGTCAGTTTTCAAAACTCACTGGAATTCTCTTTAAGGGAAGAGTTAAAAATGCATGATTCTCTTAGTTAACACCCCTGCTGCATTGGAATGTGTACCAGGAACTCCTTTTAAGTTAAAAAAAAAAAATTCATTCCAATGTCTCTGCTACATTGGAATTGGAAGATGAAACATACCAAGACATACTATACGTGGTGCATACTGATAACTATAATCCTAATTAGTTGATAATGATATAGACTGACTGACTTAAGAAGGTGGTACAAGGGTAGCATCAAAGAACCATCACAGATGATCAATCACAAAATGGAATGTTACCTGCAAAAAAAAACATTCTAACCCACAAAAGGAAAAAACAGTTACTGCACAAGTTTGATTGAAAAACTTTTAAGTATAAAACACATTTATGAAGTTAATTAACCAATAAAGCAAAGTCACAGTGGTACTAAAAGAACACTACAAACATTTCGACCAGGTAAAAGCTCACACTTCATAAGGGAATTCTCAGCAAATAATTAGTTGAGAATAATAGCGAGTAAATATAACCATATATGGATAATATATTTCATGCAATTACACACCCCATAACACTTTGCAAGGAGATGATGGATACTGAGTGCACAGTAGGAGATAGTTATAATAGAGCATCACATTGGTATGTTTTGAGGGGGATTTACGAGGAGTGGAAAGAAATAGTGAGGCAGAAAGATTAGGAAACAAATTCCAGAGCGCAGAGGTTTTATCACCAATGGTGGAGCAAAGGGAGACGGGGGTTGGGATTCACAGTAGACCAGAGTGCGAACAGCACAGTGGGTTAGGAAAGGGTTGTTGAAGACTATTGAGGTAGGAAGAAGTCTATAAAGGGATAGGAAGATGAAGGTATGGTGAGCTATAGGAATCAGTGGAAATTGGCAAGGAAGGGATAGACGTGAGGGTTTTAAGTGGGATTGGAAGGGAGCTATTCTTTAAATCCAGAACGGAGCAGCTACAAATGTGTAAGATATGCACAGTTGCTCAGATGCATTTGCAACTTTGTTGTTTGGCCCAGAATCATGTTCATCGTCAAGGTAAATTTTGGGGAGGACAGCAATAGTGAATGGGCATTACTGTACACTATGAGTGTCTGGAATCTCAGCCTCCCTACTGTCAGAACCAAGATGGCAGACCCAACACAAATGTGCCACTAGAATTTTGCTGTCAGTGGCACCTCAGAACACCCTGGAAGAAAAATTTTTATGTCTCTCATGGCAACCGGTATTGGGAGCAATCCTAGGTAAATGCAGAATCAGTAATTATACAATGGAGTAGCACATTATTGTAGTTTACACTGTTTAAAACAACCCACATGTTGCATTAATGCTAGAAATATTGCAATAGCCTTGGTTGCCATTGTTGTGCAGTCTTACTCTTTTACAGTATGGTGTAGAATCCATTGCCCCACATGCCCACCAAGACTTCATGTTTCAGTCGATCATCTGCTTCTCAGTGTTTCACAAGTAAAACCAACTTCTTTCACTTGCGTTCAAAACGGTCAGTGTAAACCACTCAGATTATACAAAAGGTGAGACTGGAGCCCATAAGAACAAGACAGGCTGGAAGGCAGGACTGGAACCCATCAGGTTATTACTTTAACCCATTTGTTTTGCTCACAAACTTGATGCAGAAGAAATTTTAAATGAGCTGCTGGGTTCGGAGAGTCCTTGTCTTGCAATAAATCAATGGAATGTTTTGTATCCCAGCAGCCATCATTGTGGCAACCTGGTGTCCCACTGCACTTTCAATCTAATTCCTTGCCTTTACATGTCAGGTTTACATTCAGAGCTGTTTTGGAGCTATCAGCTTTCTTTGAGCTATTTTTGAAGTTGTCGGTTAACTTCTGGTAGTCTTCCAGGTTGGCATCAATAAGCGGCATTGTTAAGAATACGTGACTACAAGCTTGCACGTGCTCAGCTGTTCACTTATATGTAGGTCCATTCTACTGATCACTTCCTTTTTGTTTCTTCTACATCTTCAAAAGTTCTTTTGGTCTTTAATTGGTCAAATGTCTGTCCCAACATTCATTGAAAACCTACCACCATGCTGAGAAATTGACACAAGTAGTTTCCGCTTAGCTGACGGGTGGCATGTACTTTCTCTCCCTCCTAGGAGCGCACATCATTTGATCAGAAAATTCAGGCCCAGGCTGACAGCAGCCATGGTGTAAGTGATGTCCAAGTGTGTCCAAGGTTCTGCTGATGCAGCAATAACTGCACAACTTACAGTACAAAGCACTGCTAAGTTCCAAATAAAAATAAGATTTCAAATACACAAATAAAAGAAAACAGAAATTGTTGGAAATACCCAGCATGTGAACATAGTAACAGAAGTGGGCCATTCAGCCTCTCAAGCCTGTACCACCATTCAATTCTGGACTTCAACTGATTTACTCAGCTTAGTTCTACATCACTTGATGCCCTTACTTAACAGCAACATGTTCATTACTGGGAAAAGGGACAGGTTAATGTTTTGTATATAACCTTGTGTCAAGAGTACTAGGTGTGATGAGAGGTTAGACCCAAAACATTAACCTGTCTTTTCCCTTCCCAGATCCTGAGGGATCTGCTGTGTTTTTCCTGCATTTGCTGATGGTAAACTGCCTGTCTGCTGAGTCACTTGCGATTTGGAGCCAAGGGGGAAAATGCTCTTAAAGCATACCAGACACATTTAAGAAAAAAAAAGCACAGCAAAATCATTTCCTATTGCAATATAATCAACCAAGTGTTCTCTTAAATCAAGTTTGAACTTGATTAAAATATAAACCTGCCCCAAGAATATAGCAATCTAAGCAACTTTAACTCTGGGGAATCCCCCACGTCTTCTTCAGACTAGAGAAGTTGGCAGGGTCTACACAATTGCTGACAAATCTGCTGAGGACGTAGTTGTCCAATATTGGCTGAGCACCAACCCATGGGGAAGGATCAGAGCATTTCCCTCCTTCCACCTCTTTTATTTGTTATCACCTCACAAATCATTGTATCCAGGGTTCAAGTACCACTGTACCTTACACACCATCATTACGCAATGAGAGATGCCCCTGAGACAACTGCTGTGAGTTCTGAAAGAAACAAAACAGGCGACTTTCCCACTGTTTCCTTTCCTCGTTGAGGAAAAATTGGTCCGTGGGGAGGAGGGCATGGCAACAGGTAGGTTAGGATCAAGATCACACTGATGTGGGTAATCACGGAACTAAACCCAGAACACACGCACACCCCATATTATCCGTCAATTGACACAACACTCCTTCCTGTGGTCCCTACTTCAAACACATGTTGTCATTCAGCCTATTGTAGGCAGAAATTCAAATGCAAAGCTAACCATCACTTGTTGATTTAGGACAGATTTGAAATTTACATTTGGCCAAGGGTGCAGAAACTGTAGGCCACCGGCTACGTGGAGTCCCAGAATCTGATAATCATTGCCTCAAAACCTAGCCAACTCAGTCCCACTTGCACTTAAGATTGCTTATTCACTGGTTTGACCTTGTTTTAATTTTTTTTTTTGCGAGGAGCAGCTTTGACAGAACGAGGTGCGGAGCGAACTTACAGCTGAGCGGTCAATTTCAGTGTAAGTTACAAGTTAATCCCCTTTTGTTTCGGAGGACCAGGGGACTGCTGGGTAAGGGAAAACTATTTATTTGGGCAGTGGCAGTACCCGAGACACCCTCCTCCTCTAACCAAAAAAAAAGGACTCTGGTGTGTTGATAAGGTAAGCTTTTTATTTAAAAAGTTCAGTCTGTCGGATTGCTAAGCGAACAAGTTTTGACTTTTTTTTTTGTTTGGTTTTTCAGTAGATTTGTTGGGAATCTAGAATAGTGGGAATGGAGGTTAAGGCAGTTGTATGTTCCTCCTGCAGAATGTGGGAGGTAGGGGTCGCCAAGAGTGTCCCTGCTGACTGCATCTGCGGGAAGTGCACCCAACTCCAGCTCCTCGCAGACCGCATTAGGGAACTGGAGCTGGAGCTGGATGAACTTCGGATCATTCGGGAGGCGGAGGGGATTATTGACAGGAGTTATAGGGAGGCAGTCACACCTCAGGTAAAAGAAGTAGGTAGATGGGTTACCGTCAGGGGAAGGAGAGGGAACCAGCAGGCAGTGCAGGGATCCCCTGTGGCCGTTTCCCTCAACAACAGGTATACCGTTTTGGATACTGTTGCGGGGGACGACTTACCAGGGGTAAGCAATGGGGTACAGGTATCTGGCACAGAGTCTGTCCCTGTTGCTCAGAAGGGAAGGGGGAAGAGGAGCAGAGCATTAGTCATTGGGGACTCCATAGTTAGGGGAACAGATAGGAGGTTCTGTAGGAACGAGAGAGGCTCACGGTTGGTGTGTTGCCTCCCAGGTGCCAGGGTACGTGATGTCTCTGATCGTGTTTTTGGGATCCTTAAGGGGGAGGGGGAGCACCCCCAAGTCGTGGTCCACATAGGCACCAACGACATAGGTAGGAAGAGAGATGGGGATTTAAGGCAGAAATTCAGGGAGCTAGGGTGGAAGCTTAGAGCGAGAACAACCAGAGTTGTTATCTCTGGGTTGTTGCCCGTGCCACGTGCTAGCGAAGAGAGGAATAGGGAGAGAGAGGAGTTGAACACGTGGCTGCAAGGATGGTGTAGGAGGGAGGGTTTTAGTTTCCTGGATAATTGGGGCTCTTTCTGGGGTAGGTGGGACCTCTACAAACAGGATGGTCTTCACCTGAACCAGAGGGGTACCAATATCCTGGGGGGGGAGATTTGTTAGTGCTCTTCGGGGGGGGTTTAAACTAAATCAGCAGGGGAATGGGAACCTAAATTGTAGTTCCAGTGTACAGGCTGTTGAGAGTAGTGAGGTAGGGGATAAGGTTACAAGGACGCAAGAGGGCACTGGCAAGCAAGAACTTGGTTTAAAGTGTGTCTACTTCAACGCCAGGAGCATCCGGAATAAGGTGAGTGAGCTTGCAGCATGGGTTGGTACCTGGGATTCTGATGTTGTGGCCATTTCGGAGACATGGGTAGAGCAGGGGCAGGAATGGATGTTGCAGGTTCCGGGATTTAGATGTTTCAGTAAGAACAGAGAAGAGGGTTAAAGAGGGGGGGGTGTGGCATTGTTAATCAAGGAAAGCATTACAGCGGCAGAAAGGACGTTTGAGGACTCGTCTACTGAGGTAGTATGGGCCGAGGTTAGAAACAGGAGAGGAGAGGTCACCCTGTTGGGAGTTTTCTTTCGACCTCCGAATAGTTCCAGAGATGTAGAGGAAAGGATAGCGAAGATGATTCTCGACAGGAGCGAGAGTAACAGGGTAGTTGTTATGGGGGACTTTAACTTTCCAAATATTGACTGGAAATACTATAGTTCGAGTACTTTAGATGGGTCTGTTTTTGTCCAGTGTGTGCAGGAGGGTTTTCTGACACAGTATGTGGACAGGCCAACCAGGGGCGATGCCACATTGGATTTGGTACTAGGTAATGAACCCGGCCAGGTGTTCGATTTAGATGTAGGTGAGCACTTTGGTGATAGTGATCACAAATCGGTTAGGTTTACCTTAGCGATGGGCAGGGACAGGTATATACCGCAGGGCAAGAATTATAGCTGGGGGAAAGGAAATTATGACGCGATTAGGCAAGATTTAGGATGTGTAGGATGGGGAAGGAAACTGCAGGGGATGGGCATAAACGAAATGTGGAGTTTATTCAAGGAGCAGCTAATGCGTGTCCTTGATAAGTATGTACCTGTCAGGCAGGGAGGAAGTTGTCGAGCGAGGGAGCCGTGGTTTACTAAAGAAGTTGAAGCGCTTGTCAAGAGGAAGAAGGCGGCTTATGTTAGGATGAGACGTGAAGGCTCAGTTAGGGCGCTTGAGAGTTACAAGCTAGCCAGGAAGGATCTAAAGGGAGAGCTAAGAAGAGCGAGGAGAGGACACGAGAAGTCATTGGCGGATAGGATCAAGGAAAACCCTAAGGCTTTCTATCAGGTATATCAGGAATAAAAGAATGACTAGAGTTAGATTAGGGCCAATCAAGGATAGTAGTGGGAAGTTGTGTGCGGAATCAGAGGAGATAGGGGAAGCGTTAAATGAATATTTTTTGTCAGTATTTACAGTAGAGAAAGAAAATGTTGTCGAGGAGAATACTGAGATTCAGGCTACTAGGCTAGATGGGATTGAGGTTCACAAGGAGGAGGTGTTAGCAATTTTGGAAAGTGTGAAAATAGATAAGTCCCCTGGGCCAGATGGGATTTATCCTAGGATTCTCTGGGAAGCCAGGGAGGAGATTGCAGAGCCGTTGTTGTTGATCTTTATGTCGTCATTGTCGACAGGCGTAGTGCCGGAAGACTGGAGGATAGCAAATGTTGTCCCCTTGTTCAAGAAGGGGAGTAGAGACAGCCCTGGTAATTATAGACCTGTGAGCCTTACTTCGGTTGTGGGTAAAATGTTGGAAAAGGTTATAAGAGATAGGATTTATAATCATCTTGAAAAGAATAAGTTCATTAGAGATAGTCAGCATGGTTTTGTGAAAGGTAGGTCGTGCCTCACAAACCTTATTGAGTTTTTCGAGAAGGTGACCAAACAGGTGGATGAGGGTAAAGCCGTGGATGTGGTGTATATGGATTTCAGTAAGGCGTTTGATAAGGTTCCCCACGGTAGGCTATTGCAGAAAATACGGAAGTATGGGGTTGAAGGTGATTTAGAGCTTTGGATCAGAAATTGGCTAGCTGAAAGAAGACAGAGGGTGGTGGATGATGGCAAATGTTCATCCTGGAGTTTAGTTACTAGTGATGTACCGCAAGGTTCTGTTTTGGGGCTGCTGCCGTTTGTCATTTTTATAAATGACCTGGATGAGGGTGTAGAAGGGTGGGTTAGTAAATTTGCAGATGACACGAAGGTCGGTGGAGTTGTGGATAGTGTCGAAGGGTGTTGTAGGGTACAGAGGGACATAGATAGGCTGCAGAGCTGGGCTGAGAGATGGCAAATGGAGTTTAATGCGGAGAAGTGTGAGGTGATTCACTTTGGAAGGAGTAACAGCAATGCAGAGTACTGGGCTAATGGGAAGATTCTTGGTAGTGTAGATGAGCAGAGAGATCTTGGTGTCCGGGTACATAAATCCCTGAAAGTTGCTACCCAGGTTAATAGGGCTGTTAAGAAGGCATATGGTGTGTTAGCTTTTATTAGTAGGGGGATCGTGTTTCGGAGCCACGAGGTCATGATGCAGCTGTACAAAACTCTGGTGAGGCCGCACCTTGAGTATTGCGTGCAGTTCTGGTCACCGCATTATAGGAAGGATGTGGAAGCTTTGGAAAGGGTGCAGAGCAGATTTACTAGGATGTTGCCTGGTATGGAGGGAAGGTCTTACGAGGAAAGGCTGAGGGACTTGGGGTTGTTTTCGTTAGAGAGAAGGAGGAGGAGAGGTGACTTAATAGAGACATACAAGATAATCAGAGGGTTAGATAGGGTGGATAGTGAGAGTCTTTTTCCTCGGATGGTGATGGCAAACACGAGGGGACATAGCTTTAAGTTGAGGGGTGAAAGATATAGGACAGATGTCAGAGGTAGTTTCTTTACGCAGAGAGTAGTAGGGGCGTGGAACGCCCTGCCTGCAACAGTAGTAGACTCGCCAACTTTAAGGGCATTTAAGTGGTCATTGGATAGACATATGGATGAAAATGGAATAGTGTAGGTCAGATGGTTTCACAGGTCGGCGCAACATCGAGGGCCGAAGGGCCTGTACTGCGCTGTAATGTTCTAATTCTAATTCTAATATGTGGAGGTTCAAAATCAGAACGCCAAGATCTGTTAGGATTAGTAACTTGAGAAGTACAAAAATTAACAGGCTTTGAACTTTATATAAGGACAAAGGCTCCGTTATATGCACCAGCACAGTCTGTGAAACTTCGGCAATTTCAGGAAACATTTAGCCTCACTACAGTCCCCAAATGCAGTTATGCACAGGAAGCTCCCAAAAACAGCAACGTAACAATGACCAGATAATCTGATTTTAGTAATGTTGGTTGAGAGATAAATACTGCCAAGGACACCAGAGAGAACTCCACTGCTCTTCTTCAAAATAATGCCATGGGATCTTTTACATCCACCTGAGAGGGCAGATGGGCATTTGGTTTAACGTCTCATCTGAAAGACAGCACCTCTGATAGTACAGCACTGGAGAGTCAGTTTAGTTTTTATGCTCAGGTCTCTGGAACGGGTCTTGAACCCACAACCTTCTCAGTTGGAGGCAAGAGTGCTACCCGCTGACACCACTGAAAAAAAACTCATCAGTGTGTGAGAACAATCACTGAACTGAGCCAGATTTAAGAAGTACCAGGTAAGCTAGAAATTGTCCTTTACCCTGCTCAGAGCTCCGGGAAGCCAAAGGTTTAACTCCGATGCTTTCTCGGTTCTTGTGTGAAGAATCATTGCAGAATTTGACAGGGTTCTCAGGAGGACAGAGCTTCTTGCCATCATGGGTCAGGTGTTCTTTGTGTCTGCCCTGTGACCAAAAGGAATCGAAAAGGAGAGCCAGTATAAACAAAGAGCAGCTAAGACTCAAGGCACGTCCTGCGACGGTCGCCCTCAACTTAGATTCCACTGCAAGTGTCTGCCAATGCTTCTTCTGGCTCAGCCACTCAGGAGGGGCCTGTGAACAGTTGAGAGCTGCCTCTCTGGGTAAAACACTACATCTCGCTTAGGGACCCTGACCCCAGCCCCCCACCACAACCAGAACTGTAGGCATGAACGCACCACAACAATTAATCCACAACACAGCACGATCACAAGTTAACAAAGTGCGCAGTCACACAAGCACACCGCAGTCAGTCACTACAGCTTAAATCGACTCATTGCATTGAATCATACACCACAGGAGGCCATTCAAACCATCATGACTGTACCGGCTCTTTAATTGAGCTATCTGATTAGTCCCACACCCCTGCAATTTTTGTTTTTACTTCCTCAAATATTCATGTAATGCCCTTTTGAAAGCTACTATTGAATTCGCTTCCACCATCCTTATCAGGCAGAGTGTTCCAACTCACTGCGTAAAAAGATTTCCCCTCATCTCTCCAGATAATGATTTGCACCAATCATGCTTCCAGTTTTAAAAAAAGTGCAGGTTGAAATATTCAGCAATCTCGTTAGACCTTCATTAATACAGTAATAAATTGACACTTACACAAAACAGTTCACACAATTAAACACCCTTTACAAAGGGAGTGATGCACACTGAATGGAAAGTAGGACAGAGTTATGGTAGAGGAGCAAGTGGTATGTTTTGAGCGGGATTTGCGAGGAGCAGAAAGCAAGTGAGGCAGAGGGGTTAAGAAACAAATTCCAGAGTGCAGAGGGTTTATCACCAATGGTGGAGCACAGGGAAAGTGGGCATGGGGCAGTGGAGGGGAGTTGTTGTGATTCACAGTAGACCAGAGTGGGAAGAGCAAAGCGAGTGTGGTAGGAAAGCGTTGGTGAAAATTACTGATGGAGGATGGAACAAGCCTGTAAGGAATCAAAGATGAAGGTGTGGCAAGCTACAGGAATCAGTGGAGATTGCCAATTACCTTAAATCTGGTTACTGACCCTCCTGTCACTGGAAACAGCTTCTCCCATGTTTCCTCTCATCAAAACCCTTTTGATTTCTTTTTTAAAAAAGAGCTTTGTAATCTCACTGAAAACTACAGACTAGCGGCCCCTTCAGCTTGTTTATCCATACAGAGCAGTGAACTCCACACAGACTGGAGAAATCAAACCTGGCTAGCCAAGTTTCCCAGTTACAAGTACACAAGAACACAAGAAACAGGAGGAGTAGACCACATGGCCCATCAAGCCTGCTCCGCCATTCAAATATGATCATGACTGATCTTAGGATTCAACTCCACTTTCCCACCCACTCACCACATCCCTTGATTCCCGAGACACCAAATATCTGTCTATCCCAGCCTTAAATGCATTCAACAACAGAGCATTCTCAACCCTCTGGGGTAGAGAATTCCAAAGATTCACAACCCTTTGAGTGAAGTAATTTCTCCTCATCTCAGTCCTAAATGATCAACCCCTTATCCTGAGATTGTGCCCCGTATTTTAGATTCCCTGACCAGCGGAAACAAATCTCTGTGTCTACCCTATCCAGCCCCTTCAGAATCTTATATGTTTCAATGAGATCACCTCTCATTATTCTCAACTCCAGAGAATGTATGCCCAATTTGTTCAGCCTCTCATCATAGGACAACCCCTTCAACCCAAGGACCAATTTAGAGAACCTTTACTCTGATGCCTCCAGTGCAAGTATATCTTTTCTTAAATGTGGAGACAAAAACTGCACACAGTATTCCAGATGTGGTCTCACCAAAACCCTGTACAATTGTGGCAAAACTTCTTTTATTCCTGTACTCCAATCCTCTTGCAATAAAGGCCAACATGCCATTTGCCTTCCTAATTCCTTGCTGTACCTGCATGCTAACTTTCTGCGTTCCTTGTACAAGCACACCCAAGTCTCTTTGAACATCAACACTTACAAGTTTCACACCTTTTAAAAAAATATTCTGCTTTTCTACTTTTGCGACCAAAGTCAATAACTTCATACTTCCCTACATTATACTCCATCTGCCATCTTGTTACCCACTCACTTAATCTGTCTATATCTCTTTGCAGCCTCACCGTGCCCTCCCCAGAGCTTACCTTTCCACCTACCTTTGTATCATCAGCAAACTTAGACACATTACTCTCTGTCTCTTCATCTAAGTCTTTAATATAAAATGTAAATAGCTGAGTACTGATCCTGATCCTTGCAGCACTTGTGCTGTAATTATTCTATGATTACTCCACTAATGCCCCGTTATGCCCACTCTTTGCTTCCTGTGCATTAACCAATCCTCTATCCATGCTAATATATTGCCCCCAAATCATTGAGCCCTTATCTGGCCTATTAACCTTGTGTGTGGCACCTTACCAAATGCCTTTGGAAATAAATGTCCCGAATGTACTGCAGCAACCTCTGTCAGATGTATGGTGGTGTGCATGTTGAATTGGAACATGATCTGATGGGCTCTGATGCTCAAATAGGCTGCGGCTCACACATGAAAGATGGCCAGTTGGCCGAGGTACCAGAGGGTGCCTGGCTTCAATGGTGCAACCTGTTCCCCAGGAAGGAAATCAGTGCCTTCAATAATGGACAAGCAACTGGCTGGGTGGGGGGGGGGGGGGTGGGGGTGGGAAGACATAAAAATTTTAAACCTAAAATTGCAACAATGGTGTTTGTTCCAGGCAGCTCAGTTGACTAGATGGCTAGCGTGTGGTTCAAAGCCAGGTCAGCAGCACAGGTTCAATTCTCGTTCCGATCTGAGGAAGGCAACAGGAAATCACCTCATATACCCTCTTCCCTAGTCATGTTCATCTTGCCTGGATGGAGAAAAAGAGCAGAGAACCTGGCCTTGAGCAGACCACCACCAAGTAACGGCACCCCCAATGCATTTGTTGCCATGTTAAATAGGTTTACCTTTGAGCTTTTGCACATTAGCATGGCTTGGCTTGCTGTTTGGGTATTATTTTTTTGGACTCTGACATTTTATATAATTCCACAGCAAGTGTCACAGTTTTTGGAGTGGTATGTCCTGAATTCACCTCCATGGTGCCTCACACAGTGAGGTCTTAAAATTACTTTGAATGAATACCACAAAAACAGGCCATTGGACCCAATAGTCTAAGCCAATGTTTATGCAAGAGCCTCCTCCCACTCCTCTTCATCTCAACCGATCAGCATATCCTTGTACTCCCTTCTCCCTAATGTATTTAACTAGCTTCCCCTTAAATGCATCTATGTTATTCACCTCAACTACTCCCTGTGATGGCAGGTTTCACATTCTCACCACTCTCTAGGCAAAGATGTTCTTCTGAATTCCTAACTGGATTTATTAGTGACTATCTTATATATGGCTCCTAGTTCTGGTCTCCCCCACAAGACTTAAAAATATAGAAGCACTGTCTCAGTTCTGGTATCAGCCTTGTAAATCTTCCTTTTTGCACCATCAGGGTGGGGCATTGAGCAGAGGCTCCACAATCCCTCACGGGGACTGCAGAAGACAAATTAATCACTAAACTGCCGAATCTCAAGACGGTTTTCAAAACACAACAGGATTATCAAGGCGAAAAGCCTTCATTGATGAATGTTACATACCTTTGGTGAACTTTGCTTTTTCCTGCCTTCACTGGATCATTACTAGAACAGATATCTTTCTGTCAGTGTAAAAAAGAAAGGTTCTTTGTAAAATGGTACATTCTGAAGGACTCAAACGTTATAATCCTCCAGTGCTGACTGTCTCAAGTACATACTCGCAAATTTTACAGTCCTTAGACAATTACATAATCCACCATCGCTGCTGTAACTTCCAAGCAATGCTATTTATCTTCCTTCCTTTCCAGGAGAGTGATTTTCCTCCCCATTAAAGAGCAGAACTAAGCATAGCACAATTTCTCAAAAGGGTTAGAGAGGTTATCCAGTGAGTGACTGAGTCACATATCCTAGCAAATTACACCCATAGTGTTTGCTGAAAGTCAATAGCACTGAATAAAGTAAGTAGATCAGTAAATAAAATACAAGCTTTAAATGGCAATTCTTCAGTTGCCATATTAAATGGATTTCCCTTTTAACTTCTGTACACTAGCATTCGTTGTATTTGTTCTTTGATTCTTGACAATTTATCTAATTCTATTGACAGTATCCCAGCTTTAGGAGGCAACACCCAGAGTGATAAACCTTGAATTCACCTCCCAACGTTCTTCACACGTTGTACCATCAGGGTGGCGCATTGAGCAGAGGCTCACGGGGAACGCAGAAAGAAAATTATCACAAATCTGCTGATCTCCAGGTCGGTGCTAAGTGATAGAACCACTGGCCTCACTCGTCCCTTCCTAACAGCACTGTGGGTGTACCTACACCCCAAAGACTGCAGTGGTTCAAGAAGTCAGCTCACCGCCACCCTCTCAAGGGCAATTAGGGATGGGCAATAAATGCTGGCCAAGCCAGCAATGCCCACAACCTCCCAAATGAATAAAAAAAGATTAGGATTAGCCAGGATTTCCAATACTGATCATTATTTAGCGAATTCTGCTGAAAATACTCATGTGGATAGCTGGGACTCGGCTGTGACGCTCTCCGCAGTCAATTAGCAGAGTCAAACCCACTTGGGCAAAGTACCAGAGGGTATGCAGTATTCCTGTGCTCCGAGAAATCACTGTCTTTGGAACAGCGGGGAAAGGAGAAAGTTGGAAAGGAAGAAAAAGAATTGCCTGCACATCACCTGCAGGATTCTGTGTACAACCTGGAGCCCTCCCTTTGAAATTGTGCCGTGGCCCCATTGCTGTGTAATACCATTCCTTCCCCTCAGTCCCATATTCCGCCATTACTCACCCGTTCATGTTGGTTGCTGTATATCACTGATCCGACACCCTTCTGGTGGACTTCATTTGCCTGTTCCTTGCCACTTTCGTCATTGCTGGGTTTACGATGAGGAATATGCTTTTCCTGTTGTCTCTGGTCATGAACTCGAGGAAGACTTTGACTGCGTGGAGACTGATCGTCTGCTTCGGGCTCACTTTGAAGACATCTTCTATAGATTAATTCCATCTCCTTGCTGTGGGACTATGGAAGAGAGAGAAAAATAAAACATACCACATTTGCTGAAGTACTTGGTGTAAAGACACAGCCTCAAACATCAAGAATCAGTTCTGTTTACCAATTGCATTAGTTAAGACCTGCAGGAGGAGTCACTGTCTTTTCTAGTTCCATTTCTCCACAGGTCACAACACATATTTAAATGTTTACCCAGTTATCGATATAGTCAATCATACACACTGCCCTTTATCCCAGAATAAAATACACTAACCAGGTTTCTTTAATAAATAACAAAATTATCAGTTTATTATAAATCGAGAATTAACCAGTAACAAAGCAAAGCATTAACACACAGATTGAAATATGAAAGTTCCCTTTTTACCTTAGACACACACACACACTAACCGAAAAAGAGAGAATTTCTCTTTAGAGCTCTTTTACAAAAAAAGACAGAAAACAAAGAATACTTTGGCCAAATATTTGCGAATTCTTGATATGGAAAAATGTCAGTTGTCCCTTTTTGGTTTGGCGTCTCAAATATGCATAGACGGCTGGCACTGGGATCTTTCTAGGCGACGTTGAAGATCAGTTTGGCAGGCTTTCTAGGAGAAATGCGACAACAGGTGTTTCTGGCAGGCTTTTCAGGAGAAATGCAGCATCAGTTTCTCTATTTTTTTACACGTGATTCTCAGGAAGTTCTCAAAGAGATGGAAGATGGCGCTGATGGTGGCTGCTCTCTTGGCTGGTTTTGTCCAACTGCCTTCAAAACAGTTCACACTCCAACACACTGTCCAAAGTGAAACCCCTATAAACCTTGACCTGTCACTTCTCTGTAAACATCTCGCCTAAGTCAAAAAGCCCCTGCTGGGTGTTTATCTGAAGGCAGTAAATATTGTTTTCAAACAAGATCTCTCAGTGTCGTTTCAATGACCCCAGTGAAAAAAAATCCATGGAATCCTTTTCAGTTTTCCCAAAGAAAGCAATGTCCATAATTCTAAAATACGAGTCCTCAAAAAAAAAACTTAAAAATATAGAAGCACTGTCATAATACATTTCAGTGTTAAGTTGACAATTACCACAGATTGCTGCCACTTTGCAGTTTTGGGAGTGACATTCAGAGGGAAGGTTGCATAAACCTGGCTTGTACTGCCTTGAGAATAGAAGATTGGGAGGGGGATCCGATTGAATGTCAAATCCTTTTAACATTTTAAGCAGAGTAGATATGTCCTTAAACATTCATCCCCTCCACCACCGCTGCACAGCAGCAGCTGTGTCTACCGCCTACAAGATGCACTGCAGCAACTCGCCAAGACTCCTTCAACAGCGCCTTCTAAACCTGCGACCTCTACCACTTAGAACCACAAGGACAGCAGATGCATGAGAACATCTCCACCTGCAAGTTTCCCTCCAAGTCACACACCATCCTAACTTGGAACTATATTGTCATTCATTCACTGTCACTAGGTCACAATCTTGGAACTCCCTTCCTAACAGCACTGTGGGGGTAACTACACCACATGCAGTGGTTCAAGTGACTCACCAATAGCTGCACAAGGGCACTTAGGGATGGGAAATAAATGTTGGCCTTACCAGCAATGCTCATATCCCAAGAAGAAATAAAAAGAAATTGTTTTTGGCTCTGCATTCTGCAGGCATTCATCAACAGTTTAGTCTACATTTGAGACATCTTATTGTATTTCATGCAATAATTCACAAACTACAATTTATTCTAACACACATCATTGCAAAAAACTCATTACTAAAAATAATAAAGAGAAAGCTTATCCCATTCCCTTACAGCAGCCATGATCTAACTGAATGGCGAAGCAGGGTTGAGGACCTGAATGGCCTAGTCCTGTTCTGAGGTACCACTGATATATCGTTAAACCAATCAATTAGAGGTTGTTAACTTCAATACTTAGTATTTTGGGTTCCACACTCTAAATGAAAACACTCCACAACTTAATCCTCAACAGGCTTTATTCTATGTCGTTAATTCTACAGCATAACACATCATCGTAACATTCCGAAAACAATCTTCAACAGATCATACATTACCAATCTGAAAGACATGAACATCTGCTAACCTGAACTAATTCCATTGTGCTTGCAGTCTCCATAGGAAGTACTTGGGGAGCTGATCACACTCACTCCTTTAAAAACTCTTAGCTCCTGGGTGCATGTGACCACTGCCAAGCCAATCCATTATTATGATTACACCAAAAACAGTCCATACTAGACTGATGAGTTGACATGTGTCTATTTACAGCTTAACTAATGGAGATGACCATTCTTGTACTTGGGATTTGTTGTCGACTGTCCCTCAATTCAAGGATGACGTCTGCTCAAGGTCGTGAGTTTCTGCCATGGATCTTCATGTGACTGAGCAGTCCGATTTTCGAGCTGTAGATCTTTCAACAGATCGGGCAGGATTCCCATGGGATAATGGGATCCGGAGTGCAGAATTTGCTTCCTTTTCTTTCCTTCCTGTCTCATCATTGAAGCGTTGGGACTCGAAGCATGATGCAGCTTGGTGGACAAGTTGTCTCTATGCTGAATGATTGCAGCAAGTTCCTCCCAATCATTAAGGTTAATGCAGCCGCACTTCAAGGACAGCTTCAGAGTGTCTTCCCCTGGAACGTTGGCCATTTGAGAATTATGAGAAAAGAACTTGGCGGGGGAAGATGATTCTCAGCCATACTTGGGTTACAATTACCTTTCACACAAGATATTCTTTCTGCGTCTGGTTACCTATCGGCTCCCAAGGGGAGGCGGTGGTGTCGTGGTAATGTCATTGGACTACTAACCTAGAATCCCAGGCTAATGGTCTGGGGACATGGGTTCGAATCCCACCACAGCAGATGGTGAAATCTGAATTCAATGAATAAATCAGGAATTAAAATCTAGTCCAATGGTGACCATGAAACCATTGTTGATTGTTGTAAAACCCCATCTGGTTCACTAATGTCCTTTAGGGAAGGAAATCTGCCGTCCTTACCTGGACTGGCCTACATGTGACTCCAGACCCACAGCAAAGAGGTTGACTCTTAAATGCCCTCTGAATTGGCCTAGCAAGCCACTCAGTTGCATCAAACCACGACAAAGTCTCAGAAAAGGAATGAGACCGGACGGACCACCTGACATCGACCTAGGCACTGGAAATGATAATGACAAACCCAGCCCTATCGATCTTACAAAGTCCTCCTTACTAACATTTGGGGGCTTGTGCCAAAATTGGGAGAGCTGTCCCACAGACCAGAGGTGGCAGCACAGTGGTATACAGTCAGGAGGGAGTCCTCAGCATTGACTCCGGACTCCATGACGTCTCATAGCAGCAGATCAAACCTAGGCAAGGAAACCTCCTGCTGATTACCACCTACCCACCCCCTCAGCTGATGAATCAGTGCTTCTCCATGTTGAACATCAATTGGAAGAAACACTGAGGGCAGCAAGGACACAGAATGTACTCTGGGTGGGGGACTTCAAGGTCCATCACCCAGACTGGCTCGGTAGCACCACTACTGACCGAGCTGGCCAAGTCCTAAACGACATAGCTGCTAGACTGGGTATGCGGCAGGTGGTGAGAGAACCAAGAGGGAAAAACCTACTTGACGTCATCCTCACCAATCTACCAGTTGCAGATGCATCTGTCCATGACAGCATTGGTCAGAGTGATCACCGCACAGTCCTTGTGGAGATAAAGACCTGTCTTCACATTGAGGATACCCTCCATTGTGTTGTGTGGCACTACCACCGTGCTAAATGGAATAAATTTCGATCAGGTCTAGCAACTCAAAACTGGCCATCCATGAGGCGCTGTGGGCCATCAGCAGCAGGAGAATTGTATTCAACCGCAATCTGTTTAGTTTAGTTTAGAGATACAGCACTGAAACAGGCCCTTCGGCCCACCGAGTCTGTGCCGACCATCAATCACCCATTTATACTAATCCTACACTAATTCCATATTCCTACCACATCCCCACCTGTCCCTATATTTCCCTACCACCTACCTATACTAGGGGCAATTTATAATGGCCAATTTACCTATCAACCTGCAAGTCTTTGGCATGTGGGAGGAAACCGGAGCACCCGGAGGAAACCCACGCAGACACAGGGAGAACTTGCAAACTCCACACAGGCAGTACCCAGAATTGAACCCGGGTCGCTGGAGCGGTGAGGCGACGGTGCTAACCACTGCGCCACTGTACCGCCACTGTAACCTCATGGCCCGGCATATCCCCCACTCTACCATTATCACCAAGCCAGGGACCAACCCTGGTTCAATGAAGAGTGTAGGAGGGCATGCCAGGAGCAGCACCAGACATACCTAAAAATGAGGTGACTGCCTGGTGAAGCTACAACACAGGACTACTTGTATGCCAAACAGCAGAAGCAGCATGCATTAGACAGGGCTATGCAACCCCACAACCAACAGATCAGATCTAAGCTCTGCAGTCCTGCCACATCCAGTCATGAATGGTGGTGGACAATTAAACAACTGACAGGAAGTGGAGGCTCCACAAATATCCCCATCCCCAACGATGGGGTAGCCCAGCACATCAGTGCAAAAGACAAGGCTGAAGCATTTGCATCCATCTTCAGCCAGAAGTGCCGAGTGGATGATGCATCTAGGCCTCCTCCTGAGGTCCCCAGCATCACAGATGCCAGTATTCAGCCAATCCGATTCACTCCACGTAATATCAAGAAATGGCCGAAGGCACTGGATATTGCAAAGACTGTGGACCCTGAAAATATTCTGGCAATACTACTGAAAACTTGTGCTCCAGAACTGGCCGCGCCCCTAGCCAGGCTGTTCCAGTGCAGCTACAACACTGGTATCTACCCAGCAATGTGGAAAATTACCCAAGTGTGTCCTGTGCACAAGAAGCAGGACAAATCCAATCCAGCCAATTACCGCCCCATCAGTCTACTCTCGATCATCAGCAAAGTGATGGAAGGGGTCATTGACAGTGCTATCAAGTAGCACTTGCTCAGCAATAACCTGCTCACTGAGGCTCAGTTTGGATTCTGCCAGGGCCACTCAGTTCCTAACCTCATTCAGCCTCGGTCCAAACATGGACAAAAGAGCTGAACTCAAGAGGTGAGTTGAGAGTAACTGCCTTGATATCAAGGCAGCATTTAATCGAGGATGGCATCAAGAAGCCCTGGCAAAACTGGAGTCAATGGGAATCAGGTGGAAAAGTCTCTGCTGGTTGGAGTCATACATAGCACAAAGGAAGATGGTTGTGGTTGTTGGAGGTCAATCATCTCAGTCCTAGGACATCATTGCAGGAGTTCTTCAGGGTAGTGTACTAGGCCCAGCCATCTTCAGCTGCCTCATCAATGACCTTCCCTCCATCATAAAGTCAGATGATTGCACAATGTTCAGCACCATTCATGTCTCCTCAGATACTGAAGCAGCCCATGTGCATATGCAGCAAGACCCGGACAACATCCAGGCTTGGGCTGATAAGTGGTAAGTAACATTCACGCCACACAAGTGCCAGGCAATGACCATCTCAAACAAGACAGAAGCCAACTATCTCCCCTTGACGTTCAGTGGCGTTACCATCGCTGAATCCTCCACTATCAAACACCCTGGTGAATACCGTTAACCAGAAACTGAACTGAACCAGCCACATAAATGCTGTGGCTACAAGAGCCGGTCAGAGGCTGGGAATTCTGCAGTGAGTAACACCTCCTATCTCTCCAATGCCTGTCCACCATCTACAAGGCACAAGTCAGGAGTGTGATGGAATACTCTCCACTTGCCTGGATGGGTGAAGTTCCAACAACACTCAAGAAGCTCGACACCATCCAGGACAAAGCAGCCCGCTTGATTGGCACCCCATCCACCACCTTCAACATTCACTCCCTCCACCACCGACGCACAGTGCCAGCAGTGTGTACCATCTATAAGATGTACTGCAGCAGCTCACCAAGGCTCCTTCACAATCCAATCTAAACCAGCGCCACTGTTAAAAGTCTCCAGTGTAAACTGGGTTTTGAGCTACTCTTTTACTCTGCAGCCTCACATGCGCCTTTGTTTTTTAAATCCTTAAAGGTCTTGTTCTGCATCTGTTCAGCAACAATTACTACAGAAGACTAAAGACAAAGGGACTCTCATAACAAACCAGCAATTTGCATTGATATAGGGCCTTTAACCTAGTAAAACAGAGCCAAGGCATTTCACAGGATTATAATCAGTTAAAAAAAAATCCATTTCTAACAGTCATGTTTGTGATCTGGAAAATCTCAAGCTAATGAAGCATGGACATCAAGACAGGTCAGACCCCACTTCTCAGTCTCTTCTTTAACAAGCTCTCCAAAGGACCAGATATGGAACAATATATTTATGTCTCACTAAAGCACTATTCCTAAACACAGTATTTATCAGGCCTCCATACCACTGATAAGGAAATGTTGTGTTTAAATCTACAGCTTCATGGTTTTCCCTCTCAGATGGATGTAAAAGATCCTGTCGGATTATTTGAAGATCAGGGGAGTTCTCCTCGCATTATTTGAAGATCAGGTGAGTTCTCCCTGGTTTCCTGGCCAATATTAACTCCTCAACCAACATTACTTTTTAAAAAACACTTACCTGGTCATTATCACTTTGCTGTTTGTGGGAGCTTTCTGTGCACAAATTGGCTGCTGTGTTTCCTACATTACAACAGTGACTGCACTTCAAACGTGCGTCACTGACTGTGAGGCACTTTGGAACGTCCAAAGGTCTTGGTTCAGTTTCCCTTTCCCAGCATTCAGTTCAACTAGTGTCTTCACTTATAAGCTGAAATGCCATTTTGCAGATATATTTCAGACAATTTACAGAGCATTTCCCCTTCAACCCTTAATGAAAAATTGCCTGACAATTCTCGCTGTCTAGGTTCACACACGTATCATGGCCCTTGGGAGAGGGACTGAAGAAAATCAGTGTAACGAGTATAAAACTGTAATAGGATCCAAATTCACAAAAGCATAATTCAAAAGTTCAGTTCTGCTATATTTAATACATATGCATTGAACCACATGTATGCAATGCTCAGGGATGAATCAGATAATGTGCTGGCTGTGGCATCACACACTCCAAACTGGAGTGTGTAATTTGAAATCTGTAAACTGGTATCGTCCCAGCCTCACAGAAAGAAACTACCGATTGGTCCCCCTTTAACTTCAGCTTAATTTCTGCCAATGTTGTCCACCCAGGAGCTTTTCTATCACAGTACATGTCAAGCCAGTGTCAAAATCTGCAAATAATGATATTTGGTTTCTAATTTTAACAGAAGATCGTAGAATTCTGTGCTCTTTGGTAACAGACTGTGCAAGACCTATTATAAGGCAGACCATGTCCTTCCAAAAGAATTCATTACTTGTCTGGCATGCTGCCTAGTTTTTAAGATTGCCAAATCTGGCAAGGAAAAGTAAAAGTTATGGGTACTTACTGATCTTCCTACTGGGCATGGACATTGTCTGTAATTCTTCAGATACATGTCACATTTATCAGAACAGGCGTTGTGATGAAAGGCTAAAAAACAAAGACACAGAAGAAAGTCAGGAAAAAGTGTCGAAGTAATCCACCGCTAAACCTCAGATATTTCTGAATATTTTTACATACAGCCTGCCACTAATTGCGTGCATTTTCATATTGGTATGAACCCCGTAGAGATCAACAAACAAAAAGAACCAAATTTGCTGAATGGCCCCAATAAAAAAAACAAATGAATAATATTTCACTACATAAATTAAATATGAAATAACAGACAAATCACGGTCAATATATAAAGTTTACAGATTACACGTTAAATATCAGATGCAACAAAGACAGGGCTGTCCTTTCAGCAAAGATGGCACCAAACAAACAGTCACAAAGTTCATCAAAACTCTGAACTTCTTCAGGTAGATTTCCAGCTCCTGTCCAAGATGCAGACACCGATGTACTTCCTTCGCGTCGATAGTGTGCATTGCAGTCTTCCCTTGAATGTTTCGGTCTTGTCGCCTCTCAAACCTCGTTGGCCCTGCTCACGACAATCTTGATGGCGTGGTTCCACCAGTATCTCTAAGTCACTGAAAGCAGCTATCACAACTCGTATTTGCCAATGGCCATCTCCCAGAATCAGGTTCCAGTCTCAGAAGCTCGCCTGCAAAACACTCTACCTGCAGCCTGCTTCAGCTTTGCAATCTTCTAATCTGAGCTAGGATAGCTCTAGTCACATGCCTCTGATCAAATGACTCTGTGTCTTATCTGGTTCCAACCAGTTTCAGTTTCCTCAGAAGCCTGAAGTTTTTAGTATCATTTTGAAGTTGGGGACTGTCTCAAAAAAACATAATTTTACAAGTCATTTGTTCAAACAACAGTCTGCACACACTCCTCCACTGGTCTCACAAACCATGGACTCCATCGTAATACCTAAAGATAAACAAATGCTCATCGGCATAGATCAGCTGTGGTTCTGTTGGTAGCACTCTTGCCTCTGTGTCACAAGGTTCTGGGTTCAAGGCTCACTTCAGAACTTGACCACCAAAATCAAGGCTGACACTCCAATGCAGTACTGAGGGTGTGCTGCACTGGTGGAGTTGCTGCCTTTCAGATGAGACTGTGCCTGCCCTTTCAGGTGGACATAAAAGATTATATGGCACTATTTCAATACGCAGGGGATTTATCCCTGGTGTTCTGGTCAATATTTATCTATGCATCAACATCACAAAAATAGATTACCTGGTCATTACCATTGCTTTTTGTTGCATCTTTCTGTGTGCAAGTTGGCTGCCGTGTTTCTACAATACAACAATGATTACAGTACAAGAGTACTTAATTGGCTGTAAAGCACTTTGACACGTCCAGTGGTTTGTTAAAACCAGTTTATAAACGCAAGACTTTCTTTCATACTACAGCCAATTGTTAGAGCAAGCTTTACATTTTACCCACTGTACACTACAAAACCCACGAACGGCTCCTCGGACGCAACTTCACAGCGCCCGCGGGAGATGGCTCAGAGAGCATCTGCAGCGCACTGTCGGCAATGCTGTATGCCTTTATATAAACCACATCAAAAAACCCTTAGCGAATGTAATCACCTCTGTAAGTCTGCCAAAACATGCTTCACCTCCCGAAGGACGCGGATGAGCTTTCCGGACGTCGATGGCGGGCACTGAGGAAATGGATTACCTGCACCTGCTTCCCTCCCCTTCCCCTCCCCCTTCGCTGCTCCACCCTCTCAGCTCATCCCCTCACAACCCCGTCCCAGCACCCCCCTCGCACCACCTTCCCCCTGCACCCCCCTCCCTCCACCCCTCCCCCTTGCATCCCCTCCTCCCACCGGCATCATCCTACACCTGTGTAGGGGCCCTAACAACCCCAATGCCTTGCGGGCATCTCGGGAGAGACCAGGGCTAAGGGAGTAAACCCTAACAGAAAATCCGGAGCGGAACCCCGTAGGCGGTCATGTGTCACCTTTGGCATGTTTCCGGCAGTTCCTGCAGCCATACCGGTGTCAAACATCGTGCTCTGCACTCCTTTGGACACCAGAAAGGCCGAGAGGGGGGTTTTGACGACTGGGCAACTCTCAACCTCCATAAATTTGCCCAGGCATGCGCCATGGAGAGGTCACTCCATAGTTGCCTCACAGCGACTGAAACAACATGGAAGGCAGCAGTTACGGGTTATAAGTCCAGATAAATTGGCGTAGAAACTGGGCGCCACAGGTTGCCTTTGTCAGTGCGAGAGGCCATCGCACCTCACTGGACAGCTACCGCCCGCCTCAAACCGGGCAGCCCCCAGTCATTAAGATTCTGTCCCGCCACAGTCTACCTGCTTCAATGGGTGCTTGGAGCTCAGGGTCATTGCCCGAAAGGTGGACTGAAACACCGCACCAAACAACACGAAAAAAGGAAAGAAGGTACCAGCCCTTCGCTTTGCAAGCTGGAACGTCAGAACTATGTGTCCTGGCCTGTCGGAAGACCTTACACAAATCAACGATTCTCGGAAGACCGCCATCATTAACAACGAGCTCAGTAGACTCAATGTAGACATTGCAACACTTCAGGAGACACGCCTCCCCGCGAGTGGATCTCTAGCAGAGCAAGACTACACCTTCTTCTGGCAGGGCAGGGATCCTGAAGAACCAAGACAGCATGGAGTGGGCTTCGCCATCAGAAACTCCTTGCTCAGCATGATAGAGCCTCCCTCATATGGCTCGGAACGCATACTGTCCATCCGACTGCTCACCACCTCTGGCCCAGTACACCTACTCAGCATCTATGCCCCAACACTCTGCTCCCCACCTGAAGCTAAAGATCAGTTCTACGAGGAACTCCATAACATCATTAGCAGCATCCCCAACACCGAACACCTATTCCGGCTGGGGGACTTTAATGCCAGGGTTGGGGCCGACCACGACTCATGGCCCTCCTGCCTTGGGCGCTATGGCGTTGGAAGGATGAATGAGAACGGGCAGAGACTGCTTGAGTTGTGTACCTATCATAACCTCTGCATCACCAACTCGTTCTTTCACACTAACCCTGTCATCAGGTTTCATGGAGGCACCCAAGATCGCGTCATTGGGACCAGCTAGACCTCATTGTCACAAGGCGAGCCGCCTTAAACAGTGTTCAAATCACACGCAGCTTCCACAGTGCGGACTGCGACACCGACCACTCCCTGGTGTGCAGCAAGGTTAGACTCAGACCAAAGAAGTTGCATCATTCCAAGCAGAAGGGCCACCCATGCATTAACACGAGCAGAATTTCTCACCCACAGCTGTTACAAAAATTTCTAAATTCACTTATAACAGCCCTTCAAAACACTCCCACAGGGGATGCTGAGACCAAGTGGGCCCACATTAGAGATGCCATCTATGAGTCAGCTTTGACCACCTACGGAAAAAGTGCGAAGAGAAATGCAGACTGGTTTCAATCTCATAATGAAGAGCTGGAACCTGTCACAGCCGCTAAGCGCATTGCACTGTTGAACTACAAGAAAGCCCCAGGCGAGTTAACATCCACAGCACTTAAAGCAGCCAGAAGCACTGCACAAAGAACAGCCAGGCGCTGCGCAAACGACTACTGGCAACGCCTATGCCGTCATATTCAGCTGGCCTCAGACACCGGAAACATCAGAGGAATGTATGATGGCATTAAGAGAGCTCTTGGGCCAACCATCAAGAAGATCGCCCCCCTCAAATCTAAATCAGGGGACATAATCACTGACCAACGCAAACAAATGGACCGCTGGGTTCAGCACTACCTAGAACTGTACTCCAGGGAGAATGTTGTCACTGAGACTGCCCTCAATGCAGCCCAGCCTCTACCAGTCATGGATGAGCTGGACATACAGCCAACAAAATCGGAACTCAGTGATGCCATTGATTCTCTAGCCAGCGGAAAAGCCCCTGGGAAGGACAGCATTACCCCTGAAATAATCAAGAGTGCCAAGCCTGCTATACTCTCAGCACTACATGAACTGCTATGCCTGTGCTGGGACGAGGGAGCAGTACCTCAGGACATGCGCGATGCCAATATCATCACCCTCTGTAAAAACAAAGGTGACCGCGGTAACTGCAACAACTATCGTGGAATCTCCCTGCTCAGCATAGTGGGGAAAGTCTTTGCTCGAGTCGCTCTAAACAGGCTCCAGAAGCTGGCCGAGCGCGTCTACCCTGAGGCACAGTGTGGCTTTCGTGCAGAGAGATCGATCGTCAGATACAGGAGAAATGCCGTGAACAACAGATGCCCCTCTACATTGCTTTCATTGATCTCACCAAAGCCTTTGACCTCGTCAGCAGACGTGGTCTCTTCAGACTACTAGAAAAGATTGGATGCCCACCAAAGCTACTAAGTATCATCACCTCATTCCATGACAATATGACAGGCACAATTCAAAATGGTAGCTCCTCATCAGAGCCCTTTCCTATCCTGAGTGGCGTGAAACAGGGCTGCGTTCTCGCACCCACACTTTTTGGGATTTTCTTCGCCCTGCTGCTTTCACATGCGTTCAAGTCCTCTGAAGAAGGAATTTTCCTCCACACAAGATCAGGGGGCAGGTTGTTCAACCTTGCCCGTCTAAGAGCGAAGTCCAAAGTATGGAAAGTCCTCATCAGGGAACTCCTCTTTGCTGACGATGCTGCTTTAACATCTCACACTGAAGAATGCCTGCAGAGTCTCATCGACAGGTTTGTGGCTGCCTGCAATGAATTTGGCCTAACCATCAGCCTCAAGAAAACAAACATCATGGGGCAGGATGTCAGAAATGCTCCATCCATAAATATTGGCGACCACGCTCTGGAAGTTGTTCAAGAGTTCACCTACCTAGGCTCAACTATCACCAGTAACCTGTCTCTAGATGCAGAAATCAACAAGCGCATGGGAAAGGCTTCCACTGCTATGTCCAGACTGGCCAAGAAAGTGTGGGAAAATGGCGCACTGACACGGAACACAAAGGTCCGAGTGTATCAAGTCTGTGTCCTCAGTACCTTGCTCTATGGCAGCGAGGCCTGGACAACGTATGTCAGCCAAGAGCGACGTCTCAATTCATTCCATCTTCGCTGCCTCCGGAGAATACTTGGCATCAGGTGGCAGGACCATATCTCCAACACAGAAGTCCTCGAGGCGGCCAACATCCCCAGCTTATACACACTACTGAGTCAGCGGCGCCTGAGATGGCTTGGCCATGTGAGCCGCATGGAAGATGGCAGGATCCCCAAAGACACAGCTAGCTCGCCACTGGTATCAGACCCACCGGCCGTCCATGTCTCCGCTTTAAAGACGTCTGCAAACGCGACATGAAATCCTGTGACATTGATCACAAGTCGTGGGAGTCAGTTGCCAGCATTCGCCAGAGCTGGCGGGCAGCCATAAAGGCGGGGCTAAAGTGTGGCGAGTCGAAGAGACTTAGTAGTTGGCAGGAAAAACGACAGAGGCGCAAGGGGAGAGCCAACTGTGTTATAGCCCCGACAAACAAATTTTTCTGCAGCACCTGTGGAAGAGGCTGTCACTCTAGAATTGGCCTTTATAGCCACTCCAGGCGCTGCTCCACAAACCACTGACCACCTCCAGGCGCTTACCCATTGTCTCTCGAGATAAGGAGGCCATAGAAAGAAAGACTCAACTGCAGAGTAATTCATATGACAGAAACAGCTAGGCAGCTTTTGTTTAAGACGACTTCACTAGACTCCATCTTGCAGGATTGCTTAGCCTAACTGTCCGTCTACACGCAATCTCGCTTCTCATTCTCTCTACTCCCCTAAATGTACTAAGTCTAACATTCTACTAAGACAGAAAAGGGATTGAACCGGAAATCTTCCCGTATCCTATCTCACACCTGGTCCCATTCATTTTTCACCCCAGCAGTACTTTTTGACCTGCAATGACTTCTAGTCCAGCAACATGGGTAACATGCATCAGAACCTACTGAGGTTTTACTTCAAGTGTTGTATAAATGCTTTGGACTGTGCCAGTTCAAATATCAAAGAAAATTAAATGGACACAACATGAGTAAAAAGCAGCTATTAAAATTCTCATCCTTATGTTCAAATCCCTCTATGGCCCCACTCCCCCTCCCCCCACCACCCATGCTCTGTCACCTCCTCCTGCTCTATAACACTCCAAGATTTCTGCGTTCCTCTAATTCTGGGCTCATGCATTGCCAATTTCCTTAGCCCCACCATTGGTGGCCATGCCTACAGTTGCCTAGGTTCTAAGCTCTGGAATTCCTTCCCTAAATGTCTCTACCATTCTAACTACTTCCCCTCTTTGAAGGCACTTATTAAAGTCATCCTCTTTTTCAAGCTTTTGGGCACCTGTCCCAATATCTCCATGGTGACCAATGCATCATATTTTGTTTGTTAACACTCCTGCGAAGCAACTTGGGATGTTTTACTACATTAAAGACACTTTATAAATCCAAATGGTTGTTGTTCCGGGTCTTTATGGCTCAACTACTTACTGTCTCAACTCAGCCACTGGGAAAGCTTTCAGCATTTTCTGCTCATATTCCAAATTTTCACAGGGTTTTGTTTTCAGACCATAATCACGCAGGCACGATTGACTGAAAAATCTTGATACAATACCCAGTTAAATTGATAACATAGATCAGAATTCACTCAGCTTTTTATTTACAATGTAGTACAAGTGGCTTAAACCACCTCAAGTAACATCAAGAAGAAAATATTTGGCCACATGAAGAGACAGCAGCAATGGTCAAACATTTTACTTGACCGACCAGATGGGGATAGCGGGAATTCCAGCACAAGGCTGGTCTGTGCTGACCTCTACAGGACACCAACAATAAGTGCTTTCTTAAGTGGAACATTCTCCGCTGTAAGCAATCACAAACTATGGCGGATGGGAAGCTTTTCAATTACAGCAGACAGCCCTCGCCTACAGTTTGGCTGGATTGTTGTTTACCCATGAGTGGTGGATTACAGCCTACGCGCGCCAACTACCATACACAGTCTGTCAGTGCGGGCAAGGAGAAGCTTTACGGCTTTTTTAGGCTATTACCTTGGTTTGTTGAGCTCAAGAGATTAATCCATCGCTCTATTTGCTAAAGATTCCGAGTGCCTTTTGGCTTTTCTTTAATATCAAGATTCTGATAGTTTTAATATTGAAAAGGAATGATTTCCAATTCTGATTTGATTTTCTTTTGCACACCACTAGAAAATTATTTCTGAAAATCAAGAAGACAAGCAGTAATGAAGGATCTGCTGCTCGCCAAGTACTTCCAGCAGGTTTAATTACTACTCTAGGTGAAGCTGCACAGGATTTATACCCAGAGCTGTAGAATGTAGAAATTAGGCTCACAGCCGAACACAAAATGACTCCATTGAGATGCAAAATACCCAGAGAGGAGTCAGTAGGATCCTATGCAGCGTTGATGAGATTATCATTCAAACCAACCAACTCACTTGGTACATATCAAGGTCTTGATGTCACACACTTGGCATCACTGCTCCACCCCTCCTGTCCAACACAGCTGGTACGACAATGAGCAGCTGAATCACATAGGCCAAGAAAGCCCAAAGTTTCAGTAACTCCAGCATTGGGAATCTTAAGGTTCTAGGACTCAAACAACCAACCTCATAGTGATTAACTGTCTTTAATAACTTTTATTGACAGCAATAAAAGTACAGAGTATCATTACAAAGTTCAACAGAAAAAATATCAAAAATTGATATAATTACCACTCCGCCAACAGGATATATAATCTTCACTGTGCAGTTATCTCTCGAGTCTGTTCTAACAAACTGCTGGCGGGATACACCTTATATTGGTGACTTGTGCACAAGAGTCTATCACTAATCCATCCGGCGTCACAGAACGATATGTCATTGGCCCCTTTCAACTTCTATGTAAAATATAATTACCAATTTCCTCTTTGATGAGACCTGTAACCACACATCCTTTTTGCTATACAGATGATGGTTTAACAACAGTCTGCACAACCTGGCACCGCTTAAGAAATTTGCTGCTTAAAAGTATGCACTGAGACAGTGCACAGTGACTTTTGTTATTTTAAGGGCACGTAAACATACATCACCACACTTGGCTGGCTTAACCCGGCAGAAACATCTGTTAATTCTCCTTCACCAGCAAACAGCATGACAGCATGAAACATCTTATACATTCAGTGGAATCCTGTCAGCCTGAAATCTATAGCTTGCTGCCCAGTATGTCAGTTTGACTCCCTTGGCAGCAATATAGGTCAGAGTATAGGTTCTGAGGGACAGGAGTAAATCTCCACTTGGAGAGGCAGGAATTAATCAGGGATAGTCAGCATGGCTTTGTCAGGGGGAGATCATGACAAACAAATTTGATTGAATTTTTTGAGGAGGTGACGAAATGTGTAGATGAGGGTAAAGCAGTTGATGTAGTCTACATGAACTTCAATTTTGATAAGGTCCCACAAGGGAGATTGGTCAAGGTGGTAACAGCCCATGGGATCCAGGACAATTTGGCAAATTGGATCCAAAATTGGCTTAGTGGCAGCAGGCAGAGGGTGATGGTCGAGGGTTGTTTTTGCAAATTGGAAGCTTGTGACCAGTGGTGTACTGCAGGGATCGGTGCTGGGACCCTTGCTATTTGTAGTGTACATTAATGATTTTGCGTGAATATAGAAGGTATGATCAGTAATGTTCGCAGATGACACGAAAATTGGTGGTGTCGTAAATAGTGAGGAGGAAAGCCTTAGATTACAGGATGATATAGATGGGCTGGTAAGATGGGCAGAGCAGTGGTAAATGGAATTTAATCCTGAGAAGTGTGAGGTGATGCATTTTGGGAGGACTAACAAGGCAAGGGAATATACAATGGACAGTAGGACCCTAGGAAGTACAGAGGGTCAGAGGGACCTTGGTGTACTTGTCCATAGATCACAGAAGGCAGCAGCACAGGTAGATAAAATGGTTAGGAAAGCATATGGGATACTTGCCTTTATTAGCGGAGGCGTAGAATATAAGAGCAGGGAGGTTATGATGGAGCTGTATAAACCGCTAGTTAGGCCACAGCTGGAATACTGTGTACAGTTCTGGTCACCACACTATTAGGAAGGATGTGATTGCACTGGAGTGGGTGCAGAGGAGATTTACCAGGATGTTGCCTGGGCTGGAGCATTTCAGCTATGAAGAGAGACTGGATAGGCTGGGGTTGTTTTCCTTAGAGCAGCGAAGGCTGAGGGGGGATCCTGATTGAGGTATACACAATTATGAGGGGCATAGATAGGAAGAAACTTTTTCCCTTAGCAGAGGTGTCAATAACCAGGGGGCATAAATTTAAGATAAGGGGCAGGAGGTTTCGAGGGGATTTGAGGAAAAATGTTTTCACCCAGAGGGTGGTTGGAATCTGAACACACTGCCTGTAGGGGTGGTAGTGGCAGGAACACTTACAACATTTAAGGAGCATTCAGATGAGTACTTGAAATGCCATAGCATACAAGGCTATGGGCCACGTGCTGGAAAATGGGATTTGAATAGATAGGTGCTTGATGGCTGGCATGGACATGATGGGCCAAAGGGCCTGTTTCTGTGCTGTATAACTCTATGACGCTATAAGCACCATACAAGGAATGAGCTCTCAAACTAAGCCCATTCTCCATACGGAGGGAGTGCTGCATTGTTGGATTCACCATACTTCAGACGAGCTGTTAAACTGAGTCCTTCCCCCCTCCATCAGATAGTTTGGGTGGATGCTAAACGATCCCACAGCCCTTTCAACTGGTCACTGCACTTCAAAACTCCATTGTTTGAGATGCACATTTAAGAAGTTTGGCAGAATCAGGGCAGTTGGTGAGGACGAGTTGAGCTTTAAGAAAAAGACTTGCATTTATATAGCACCTTTCACAACCAATGGACGTCTCCAAAGCATTTTACAGCCAATGTGGTACTTTGAAGTGTAGTCACTGGTGTAATGTAGGAAACGCAGCCGGCAGCTACTTTGCACACAGCTAGCTCCCACAAACAGATAACTTGTTTTTTTTTATGTTGATTGAGGGATAAATATTAGCCAGGATACCGGGGATAACTCCCCTGCTCCTCTTCAAAATAGTGCCAAGGCATCTTTTACATTCACCTAAGCAGGCAGGTGGGGGCTAGGGTAAACATCTCAATCGAAAAACAGCGCCTCCAACAGTGCAGCACTGGAGCGTCAGCCTTGATTTTTGTGCTCAAGCCCTGGAGTGGGATTGAACCTGGAATCTTGTGGTTCTGAGGCAAAAGTGTTATCAATTGAGCCACGACTGACACTGGCAGTGATATGCCCATCTCCCCCACCCTCCCACCAGAGTCAATAAGCTTGCTGACATCCATTAGCAAGCATCATACATTAGAAATGGACACTTAGACAAGGTTTAAAGGGTGCCTAATGCCGATGGAACTCCACCCAAGCAAGGATTCAATGAGAGGGGCAAAACAATTTGTGGAAAAAAAATCTTCACAATCTTTCACCCCTCATTCACTCAAACGCACACAATAACAATCTGCCTACTCTTGTTGGGGTATGGCTCCACAGGCACCAGCACTGCTCTGATAACATATTATGTTAAAGGTGCTATATAAATGCATGTTGTTGCTGCTGTATCTTCATATAGCCTAAGGAGTGTGTTTGGAAACCTGTTTCACCATGAAGGATAATAAAGCAGATTCTGATCCTATCCTCACCTGACAACTCCACACATACTTTCCGCCTGGGATCAATAAGCAACCATCAGGAGCAGGAATCCTGGTGAATTTTCCCCTTCATTAGCCCACAGGCATGGAACTCAACGGGCATGTTCCAACTGCTGCCTTGGTTGACACCACTTAACTCAAGAGCAGCAACTGAATCTAAAACTCCCCCATTTCTTCACAGCAACTTCAATAGACACCACTGTGACTGCCAGGTGCATAAAGGCCAGCAATGTTTAACTTTCGCTCGATATTAACCATGATCCCTTTAGGAGTGGCTTGTTCATGAATGAGGGCTTCTCGAACTCTGGTCATTGCAAGAAGCAACTGTTGACTCCCAGTATGGTGCTGGAGATTAGGAAGGCCATTGGGACCCATGAACCTGTTCCGCTGCCATTCAATGAGATCATGGCCAATCTACGACCTAATTCAATATACCAATCTTTGCCCCATATCCCTTAATACCTGTAGTTAACAAAAATCTATCAATCTCAGATTTAAAATGAATTATTGATCTAGCATAAATTGCCATTTGTGGAAGAGAATTATCCCTAACATCTGGGGGCTTGTGCCAAAGTTGGGAGAACCATCCCACAGTCTAGTCAAACAACAGCCTGACATAGTCATACTCAAGGAATCATACCTTACAGACAATGTCCCAGACACCACCATCACCATCCCTGGGTATGTCCTGTCCCACCGGCAGGACAGACACACCAGAGGTGGCAGCACAGTGGTATACAGTCGGGAGGGAGGTGCCCTGACAGTCCTCAGCATCGACTCTGGATCCCATGAAGTTTCATGGCAGGAGGTCAAACATGGGCAAGGAAACCTCCTAATTATCACCTACCACCACCCCCCTCCTCGGCTGATGAATCAATGCTTCTCCGTGCTGAACACTAATTGGAAGAAGCACTGAGGGTAGAAAGGGCACAGAATGTACTCTGGGTGGGGGACTTCAAGGACCATCACTAAGAATGGCTTGGTAGCATCAATACTGACCGAGCCCTAAACGACATAGCTGCTAGACTGGGTCTGCGGCAGGTGGTGAGGAAACCAAGGGGGAAAAACCTACTTGACCTCGTCCTCACCAATCTACCTGTCACAGATGCATCTCTCCATGACACTATCGGTAGGAGTGACCACCGCACAGTCCTTGTGGAGATGAGATCCCGTCTTTACAGTGGGGTACCCACCATCGTGTTGTGTGCCACTACCACCGTGCTAAATGGGATAGGTTTCGAACAGATCTAGCAACTCAAAACTGGGCATCCAAGAGGCACTGTGGGCCATCAGCAGCAGCAGAATTGTATTCAACCACAATCTGTAACCTCATGGCCCAGCATATCCCTCACCCTACCATTACCATCAAGCCAGGGATCAACCCTGGTTCAATGAAGCGTAGGAGGGCATGCCAGGAGCAGCACCAAACATACCTCAAAATTAGGTGTGATCCCATTGAAGGTACAACTACTTGAATGCCAAACAGCAAAAGAAGCATGGATAGACTGGGCTAAGCAATCCCACAACCAACAAATTAGATCTAAGCTCCTGTCACTTTCAGTCACAAATGGTGGACAATTAAACAACTGACAGGAATTGGAGGCTCCACAAATATCTCCATCCTCAACAATGGGGGAGTCCAGCACATCAGTGCAAAAGACAAGGCTGAAGCATTTGCATCCATCTTCAGCCAGAAGTGCCGAGTGGATGATGCATCTTGGCCTCCTCCTGAGGTCCCCAGCATCACAGATGCCAGTCTTCAGCCAATCCGATTCACTCCACATGATATCAAGAAATGACTGAAGGCACTGCTAAGGCCACGAGCCCTGACAGCATTCCAGCAATAGTACTGAAGACTTGAGCTCCAGAACTAGCCACGCCCCTAGCCAGGCTGTTCCAGTACAGCTACAACACTGGCATCTACCCAGCAATATGGAAAATTGCCCAGGTATGTCCTATGCATAAAAAGCAGGACAAATCCAACCCAGCCAATTACAGCCTGATTACTCTACTCCTGATCATCAGCAAAGTGATGGAAGGGGTCTCCAACAGTGCTATCAAGCAGCACTTGCTCAGTAAAAACCTGCTCACTGAGGCTCAGTTTGGGTTCCGCCAGGTCCACTCAGCTCCTGACCTCATTCAGCCTCGGTCCAAACATGGACAAAAGGGCTGAACTCAAGAGGTGAGGTGAGAGTGACTGCCCTTAACATCAAGGTAGCATTTGACCGAGTATGGCATCAAGTAGCCCTAGCAAAACTGAAGTCAATGGGAATCGGGGGGAAACTCTCCACTGGTTGGAGTCATACCTAGCGCAAAGGAAGATGGTTGTGTTTGTTGGAGGTCAATCATCTCAGTCCCCGGACACCATTGCAGGAGTTCCTCAGGGTAGTGTTCTAGGCCCAACCATCTTCAACTGCTTCATCAATGATCTTCCCTCCATCATAAGGTCAGAACTGAGGATGCTCGCTGATGACTGCACAATGTTCAGCACCATTCACAACTCCTCAGGTACTGAAGTAGCCCATGTCCAAATGCAGCAAGACCTGGACAATATCCAGGATTGGGCCGATAAGTGGCAAGTAACATTTGCGCCACGTAAGTGCCGGGCAATGACCATCTCAAATAAGAGAGAATCTAACCAGCTCCAATTGACATTCAATGACATTACCATCGCTGAATCCCCCACCAGCAACATCCTGGGGGTCACCATTGACCAGAAACTGAACTGGACCAGCCACATAAATGCTGTGGCTGTAAGAGCAGGTCAGAAGCTGGGAATCCTGCGGCGAGTAACTCATCTCTTGACCCCCTCAATGCCTGTCCACCATCTACAAGGCACAAGTCAGGAGTGTGATGGAATACTCTCCACTTACCTGGAATGGGTGCAGCTCCAACAACATTCAAGAAGCTCGACACCATCCAGGACAAAGTAGCCCCCTTGATTGGGACCCCATCCATCACCTTCAACATTCACTCCCTCTACCACCGATGCACGGTGGTAGTTGCGTGTACCATATACAAAATGCACTGCAGCAACACACCAAGGCTCCTCAGACAGCACCTTCCAAACCCACAACCTCTACCACCAGAAGGACAAGGGCAGCAGATGCATGGGAATACCACCTGCGAGTTCCCCTTCAAGCCACACACCATGCTGACTTGGAACTACATCGCCATTCCTTCACTATCGCTGGGTCAAAATCCTGGAACTCCCTTCTTAACTGCACTGTGGATGTACCTGCACCACATGGACTGCAGCAGTTCAAGAATGCAGCTCACCACCACCTTCTCAAGGGCAATTAGAGATGGGCAATAAATCCACATCCTACGAACAAATCAAAAACATTTTTTAAACTTCTACCACTCTTTGTGTGAAGATGTGTTTCCTAATTTCATTCCTTAAAGGTCTGACTCTAATGTTTACATTATGCTTCCTAATCCTAGACTCGCCAACCAGCAGAATAATTTCTCTCTATCTACCCTATTGGTTCCCCTTAATATCTTGAAAACTTTGATCAAATTACCCCTTAACCTTCTAAACTCTAGGGAATTCTTTTGGGCCTCCTTATCTCGAGAGACAATGGATACGCGCCTGGAGGTGGTCAGTGGTTTGTGAAGCAGCGCCTGGAGTGGCTATAAAGGCCAATTCTGGAGTGACAGGCTCTTCCACAGGTGCTGCAGAGAAATTTGTTTGTCGGGGCTGTTGCACAGTTGGCTCTCCCCTTGCGCCTCTGTCTTTTTTCCTGCCAACTACTAAGTCTCTTCGACTCGCCACAATTTAGCCCTGTCTTTATGGCTGCCCGCCAGCTCTGGCGAATGCTGGCAACTGACTCCCACGACTTGTGATCAATGTCACACGATTTCATGTCGCGTTTGCAGACGTCTTTATAGCGGAGACATGGACGGCCGGTGGGTCTGATACCAGTGGCGAGCTCGCTGTACAATGTGTCTTTGGGGATCCTGCCATCTTCCATGCGGCTCACATGGCCAAGCCATCTCAAGCGCCGCTGACCCAGTAGTGTGTATAAGCTGGGGGTGTTGGCCGCTTCAAGGACTTCTGTGTTGGAGATATAGTCCTGCCACCTGATGCCAAGTATTCTCCGAAGGCAGCGAAGATGGAATGAATTGAGACGTCGCTCTTGGCTGGCATACATTGTCCAGGCCTCGCTGCCGTAGAGCAAGGTACTGAGGACACAGGCCTGATACACTCGGACTTTTGTGTTCCGTGTCAGTGCGCCATTTTCCCACACTCTCTTGGCCAGTCTGGACATAGCAGTGGAAGCCTTACCCATGCGCTTGTTGATTTCTGCATCTAGAGACAGGTTACTGGTGATAGTTGAGCCTAGGTAGGTGAACTCTTGAACAACTTCCAGAGCATGGTCGCCAATATTGATGGATGGAGCATTTCTGACGTCCTGCCCCATGATGTTCGTTTTCTTGAGGCTGATGGTTAGGCCAAATTCATTGCAGGCAGACGCAAACCTGTCGATGAGACTCTGCAGGCACTCTTCAGTGTGAGATGTTAAAGCAGCATCGTCAGCAAAGAGGAGTTCTCTGATGAGGACTTTCCGTACTTTGGACTTCGCTCTTAGATGGGCAAGGTTGAACAACCTGCCCCCTGATCTTGTGTGGAGGAAAATTCCTTCTTCAGAGGATTTGAACGCATGTGAAAGCAGCATGCGAATAGGGAATACAACCTTAATATACATAATTTCTCCTCCTAATTTAACCCTTGGAGTCGAGGTACCATTCCGGTAAATCTACACTGTACTCCCTCCATGGCCAATATATCGTTCCCAAGGTATGGTGCTCAGAACTGTTCACAGTAATCCAGGCGTGGTACAACCAGGGCTTTGCACACATGTAGCATGACTTCTATCCCCTTGTATTCTAGTCCTCTAATTAAAAAAGCCAGCATTCCATTAGCCTTTTTGATTATTTTCTGTAGCTATGCATGGCATTTTAGTGATCTGTGCAGCTGGATCCCCAAGTCTCTTTGAATATCCACCGTTTGTAGCTTTACACCATTTAGAAAGCACACTGTTCAAACCTCTCCACGGCCTCTCCCTTCCATATCTCTATAACCTCCTCCGCCAGATTGCAAGGACCAGTTAAGACATTTTCTTTTCATAAATACACATTTTCTCAACATTTTTCTTCACTATTTTGCCAGTCTCCAGTTCTGTGCAAAATTCTGGCCAAAAGGTTTTGAGTTGTTCAAAACTCTGACCTGTCCACTGGGCAGAATCTCACTCACAGGTCAAGCATAATTACTGGTTAATGGGAAATCGTAAATAGATATTTGCCTTTTTAAAAAAAAGATGTAGAGCCTTTCACAACCTTCTGGAGCACCTGAGAGGCATTAAAGTACTTCTGACATGTAGTCACAGTTGCAATGAACAAATTAAAATTTACATGTAAGTAAGTCATAGAAGGCATAGAATGGTTACAGTTACAGAAGGAGGCCATTTGGCCTGTCATGTATGTGCCAGCTCTCTGCAAGAGCAACTTAGCTCGTCCCACTCTCCTACCTTTTACCCATAGCCCTGCAAATACTTTCTGCCAAAATACCATGGTTCTTTTTTTTGTTTTTTTTTTAAACCTATTTTAATAACTTTTGCCAAATGTGACCTGCGCCAACTGCCAGGATCAGGCCCACCATAAACATGTCTGATGCCCCTGCTTTTTACAACAACAACAACTTGCATTTATATTGTACCTTTAACTTAGTAATTCCCAATCTGCTTCAGACAAAATTTGAAGAGTTGCGTGAAGAAATACTAGGGAAGGTGACAAAAAAAGCTTGGTCAAAGGAGTATCTTCAAGGAGGTAGGAGAAGTAGAGAGGTGGAGAGGTTTATGAAGGGAATTCCAGAGCTTAGGGACCAGGCAGTTTAGTTTAGTTTAGTTTAGAGATACAGCACTGAAACAGGCCCTTCGGCCTACCGAGTCTGTGCCGACCATCAACCACCCATTTATACTAATCCTACACTAATCCCATATTCCTACCACGTCCCCACCTGTCCCTATCACCTACTTATACTAGGGGCAATTTATAATGGCCAATTTACCTATCAACCTGCAAGTCTTTTGGCTTGTGGGAGGAAACCGGAGCACCCGGAGAAAACCCACGCAGACACAGGGAGAACTTGCAAACTCCACACAGGCAGTACCCAGAATTGAACCCGGGTCGCTGGAGCTGTGAGGCTGCGGTGCTAACCACTGCGCCACTGTGTCGCCCATTCCAGTTGAAGGCACAGCCACAAATGTGGAGCGATGAAAACCGCAGATGTGCTCTGAACCAGAATTGGAGGAGCGCTGAAGTTATTGGAGTTTGTAGGGCTGGAAGAGGTTACAGAGATATGGAGGAACTTGAAATAAGAATGAGAAATTTAAAAAATTGAGCCAGTCAGCAAGCACACTTGCATTTCACTGCTACCTGACAACTAGCATGTTTTACTGACCGCTCTCCCAGTTTGTTTTCAGTTTCAACTAAACTTTATTTACAGAGCAAATTTTAGCCAATGTCCCTCCTTTCCTAAGTTTAATACCACCACCTCCCCCCCCCCCCCCCCCACCCCAATCACCCACCATGCCCTGATAGCCCCCAACCTAATCCTGTATCAAACCTGGTGCCTGTCTGTTCCAGTCTATCATCCCCGTCTCTCCAGTGCACTCATTTCACATTCCAATGTTGACGTGCCCCACTATGATAAATCAAAACAACTGGTTTCCCATCTGTATCACTCTTAACCACAAGGACATCTGTATATTGTTCCACCCGTTGATTCCTCGAGGGGCCATTTCTTTAAACATTGCCCAACAGACAACTGCAAAGCAGGAATTAGTGATCCATTACTCGAAAGACACTGATACAAAAGGAGAATACTGCTGATGCTGGAAATCTGCCTTTTACCTCACACCATCATCCTTTTTGTTATTTAATCTCACCTGCCCATCACAGACCCTTTTGTTCTCCTCACCCCTCCTCCCTGCCTGTGTTTGCTTAAAACCTGTTACATCTCAACTTTTTCCAGTTCTGATGAAACCTAAAAGGTTAACTGTTTCACTCTCCACACACATTGCCTGATCTGCTCAGCAATTCCAGCATTTTCTACTTTTAAGGCACAACGGATTAAGGATGACACCTTTCGCAAATAAAAAAAAATTACTTTATATATGGAACAAACGCACAGCAAATTGGTCAACTAGCAGAATTCCTCTCATCAGTCACACCAGCCACAGGATCATCTCTTCCTATGCTGGTCTATTACAGTCTCTGCATCTTGAGTTACAATATTTGCCTGGACTGGAGATCAAGATCTGTCAGCCGAGTCACTTGTTTTGGAGATCACACGGGAACAGAGGATAAAGAGTCAGTCGCCTTCGTGTCTTAATAACTGTTTAGTAGTTTCGTTATAACTTTTTAAAACATCTTCCACTCACTTGCCTCCGAAATAGCCCGAACTAAGTCTTTTCCTCGCGATTTCTTCTTAGTGTACGCTGTACACCTAATTTCCCCCTCTGTCTATATCAATCTGTTTACAGCACGGTTTTCCTGATTCGTACAATTCTTATACAAGATACTTATAAATCTCTGCCTAACATCCCAATTCCGTAGTCTATTAAGACCGTGAAATACCTTATGCATGTCCAGCATGCTCTGTACCTTTCCATCCGATACATTGATTTGTTTTTAAAACATAACACAATGTTTCACATTCCATTTACAACAGCCCCTGCACAGAATCCAAGTCCAGTAATTTCAAAAGTAATAGTACCCCAGAGACAGGTGAGAATGTGGAACTTGCTCCCACGTGGAGTAGTTGAGGCGAGTAGTATTGATTCATTTAAGGAGAAGCCAGATAAACACACCAGGGAGAAAGGAATAGAAGGATAATGCTGATAGGGCGAGATGAAGTAAGGTGGGAGGAGGCTCCTGTGGGGAATAAACTCTGACACAGAGCAATGAGGCGAAATGGGCTGTTTCTGTGCTGTAAATACTATGTAAAGCAACAAATTACAGACAGCACAGCTTTACATAAAGTCGGAGCTTAGAAAATACCCTGGCCAAGATTTATCCCTCAATTGACATTAAAAAAAATCATCTGGTCATTTTCACATTACAATTTGTGGGAGCTTGCTGTGCGCAAATTGGTTGCCGCGCTTCCCGCATTACAGCAGTGACTGCATATCAAAAGTACTTCATTGGCTGTAAAGCACTTTGGGACGTCCTGAGGTCATGATGCAAGAGTTTCAAATGTGCAGTATCGGCATGGAATAAAGAAACCAGGCAACATCCACGTACTCTCCCCTACAGCAATCCACAGCACAACAGAATCCCCCGCCCGCATGGGGGCTTATTCTCCTTTCTCGCCAACCTGCAAAAGCAAACAATCTATACAAAATATTTTCAAAAGAGTGACTCCACATGCAGCACTACAAATGGAGGGATCTTCTTGCATGTTTTCAACAGAAGCAAAAATCAACTGTTCTTCCTCTGTTGTTACATTCCCAAGCCTCTCTCAGACTAGATGCTGTTTTTCTGATATAAAAGCAAAATACTGCGGATGCTGGAAATCTGAAACAAAAACAAGAAATGCTGGAATCACTCAGCAGGTCTGTCAGCATCTGTGGAAAGAGAAGCAGAGTTAACGTTTCGGGTCAGTGACCCTTCTTCGGAACTGACAAATATTAGAAAAGTCACAGATTATAAGCAAGTGAGGTGGGGGTGGGGCAAGAGATAACAAAGGAAAACAAGCATGGGAGAAATAGTCGTGATACGTTGGTGAAGGTCCATTTGGAAATGGATGTACAGTCCCAGGCATGGTTCGCTCTCATTTGAGGCTTTTGCACGGTGGTTGAGTATTAAAAGAAAAATTTAATTTGGAAATGGTAAAGTTTTTCTTCCTCTGGTCAGTTGCTGATGGGGTTAGACGAAGAGCGGTAGGAGGAGGCTCATGGCATATATCAGCTGGGCCGAATGGCCTGTTTCTGTGCAGTAAATTCAATGAGACTGCTGAGTATTTCCAGCATTTTCGCTTTATTTCAGATTTCCAAGATTTGCAGTCCCACCACTCCCCGCATTTAATCTTTAACCGCATCCTCAGTCACTTTTTTCAACCTTAGTGCTATCCAGTACCTTAACCTAGATTCTCAATATAAAAATAAAAAGGCTTTTCTAACCAATGCAAAGCAAACTGTTTAGGTTGGTGTAAATGAGGTGAATGTTCAGAGAGCTGCCTCACAGGTTAGCAGTTTTGTGACCCCGAATAGCCATTATAAACTCTAAGGTGCGTCAGTGCTTCAAAAATGTGTCATAAATACAGTAAGTACAAATATTTCACAGATGCTAATCCTGTGTAGGTTGATATCAAGGGCTAGACAGAGCCACTTGTGAGGTGAATTGAATTCATTGTCAATTAAGCATTTTCTCAGACATTCCAGGTAGAATTTAACAATAGTCCCATTTGCCTCTCATTTAAAGGAACAACTTCACACCAGGGGCTGAGGTGCTTTTAAAGGATCCAATGAAAGGTCACAGACCTGAAACATTAACTCTGTTTCTCTCTCCACAGATGCTGCCATACATGATGTATTTAAGTACTTAACACTATTTACACCTACTTACTTACACCTGTTTACTACTCACACCTACGCTGTTTGGGATCTTCTTCTCCCTGCTGCTCTCACATGCATTCAAGTCTGCAGAAGAAAGAATTTTCCTCCACACAAGATCAGATGGCAGGTTGTTCAACCTTGCCCGTCTTAGAGCAAAGACCAAAGTATGGAAAGTCCTCATCAGGGAACTCCTCTTTGCTGACGATGCTGCTTTAACATCCCATGCAGAAGAGTGTCTGCACAGACTCATTGACAGGATTGCGGCTGCCTGCAACGAATTTGGCCTAACCATCAGCCTCAAGAAAACGAACATCATGGGACAGGACGTCAGAAATGCTCCATCCATCAATATCGGCGACCATGCTCTGGAAGTGGTTCAAGAGTTCACCTACCTAGGCTCAACTATCACCAGTAACCTGTCTCTAGATGCAGAAATCAACAAGCGCATGGGAAAGGAGTCTGCTGCTGTGTCCAGACTGGCCAAGAGGGTGTGGGAAAATGGCACAGACACGGAACACAAAAGCCCAAGTGTTTCAAGCCTGTGTCCTCAGTAACTTGCCCTACGGCAGCAAGGCCTGGACAACGTATGTCAGCCAAGAGCGACGTCTCAACGCATTCCACCTTCGCTACCTATGGAGAATCCTTGACATCATGTGGCAGGACCATATCTCCAACGCAGAAGTCCTCGAGGCGGCCATCATCCCCAGCATATATACGCTACTGAGCCAGAGGCGCCTGAGATGGCTTGGCCATGTGAGCCGCATGGAAGATGGCAGGATCCCCAAGGACGCATTGTACAGCGAGCTCGTCACTGGTATCAGACCCACCGGCCGTCCATGTCTCCACTTTAAAGACATCTGCAAATGCAACATGAAGTCCTGTGACATTGAACACAAATTGTGGGAGTCAGTTGCCAGTGATTGCCAGAGCTAAAGAGTGGCAAGTCAAAGAGACTTAGCAGTTGGCAGGAAAAAAGACAGAAGTGCAAAGAGAGAGCCAACTGTGTAATAGCCCCGACAACCAGCGCCGGTGGAAGAGTCTGTCACTCTAGAATTGGCCTTTACAGCCACTCCAGACGCTGCTCCACAAACCACTGACTACCTCCAGGCGCTTACCCATTGTCTCCCGAGACAAGGAGGCCAAAAAAGATCTGGTGACTTAAGACTGCATTCAACTGCAACTGTAGTTACAAGAGTAAATGTGTGCTGAAGGCAATCTCGCTGACTTCATTTCAGAGTCACTTTGGGCCTTTAACAACTCATCTCCAAGCAACGAGATTAGCATTGGTGTAAAACTGAAAAGACTTTGCACCACACTCAATTTGAATTTGAATGCAATTTAAACTACCTCACTCTCTTGCTATCAGAGACATTGGGCCCCTCTTTAAGCTTTCGTTTTGTCCAGCGAAGCATTTAAAGATCTGCCAACTTTATTTAAGACTTACACAGAAACAGGCCAATTGGCCCAATAGGTCCATGTGAGCCTCCTCCCTTCTTGACTCTCGCCACAAGCAAGTTGACCTTTCAACTTGTCCATATAAGTCAGCAGCCAGCACTGCAGTTTCCAAATTGGCCTGGACAGAGAAGGCCCTTAACGTCAGACAGTATACTGGCCAGATCAGAAAAATCAGAAAGTGGACTTGTGCTAACTATGAATGTGAGAGATTAGCACATGCAGTAGAATTAATGTTGTCATTCCTCCTTCGGAGAACAACCTGCGTTTTCATAACACCTTCAATGCATTAAACATGCCAAGGTGCAGGCACACCAAAGGCAATTTTGTTTGTTTAAATGATCCATAAGACACCTAATATAGCCCAGCTAATTCCCAGGGAGAGAGAGAGAGAGAGAGAGTGTCAGAGTTTGATTAATCTTCAGTAGTTACTCAATGACACGATTAGCTAACTTTGCCTGGATTCATTTACATTATGTACCGTGGACCCATGCTCACATATAATTATGTCCCTGGGGAATGTCATCCTCTTCTGGAGCGCGTCACCTTCAGGCTTCCACTGGTTTCTCTAGTCTGACAACAATTTTACTTCCCTTCTTTGAGGCTTTTGTAAAGCTAAGGGTAGTGATCAGTCCCATTGCCTTATTTATTGTTCCCAGACCATAAATTCAGACGTCTGGTGTCTTCCTTCTTTATCTTTTTTTAAACCATCCTCAAGGTCTCTGTGCTTGCTACTTGTCAGCAATGTCCTTGTTACAATCTCTTTGGCGCCATTACAACTGCTTGCCACATTCTTCTTTTGCAGGCACACAGGCACAAGTGGGCGGCACAGTGGCGCAGTGGTTAGCACTGCAGCCTCACAGCTCCAGCGACCCGGGTTCAATTCTGGGTACGGCCTGTGAGGAGTTTGCAAGTTCTCCCAGTGTCTGCGTGGGTTTTCTCCGGGTGCTCCGGTTTCCTCCCACAAGCCAAAAGACTTGCAGGTTGGTAGGTAAATTGGCCATTATAAATTGCCACTAGTATAGGTAGGTGGTAGGGAAATATAGGGAGAGGTGGGGATGTTTGGTAGGAATACGGGATTAGTGTAGGATTAGTATAAATGGGTGGTTGATGGTCGGCACAGACTCGGTGGGCCGAAGGGCCTGTTTCAGTGCTGTATCTCTAAACTATTATCATTGGCGTGGGTATTGGACCATTTCCATAGAGTTCAATTTTTCCAGAAACTTAATTTTAGGTAGCATGACACAATGATTTGTAATAAAACATACATAATGTCACACCAACGTGCTTTGTTGAATGTTAATTTTCTTTAATCCACTGACTGGAGACCTGAACTTATAGTTTAAAAAAGAAATTTAAAAAAGGAACAGATAAAAGATGACTTTGCTAGCAGCTTAAGGCGGCCATCTAATTTGCCACACTGTATCCTATATTGCAAGGCCTGTGAGGTGAAGACGAAATGTCTGCTCATCCCAGCAAGAACCAAGACCCAGGAAGTTTAAGGGAACTCCCTGTTCTTTTTAGCAAGAAGAAATATGCTAACTACCATGCTTGAATCACTAGGTGACTGTCATGTGACAAGCCCCCCCACCCCTGTGGTTTTAAGCTGGTGTTTCTCACCACGTGGCGCAGGTCTGGCCCATACCCCTCTCCTGCGCTGTGGCGGTCACCCGAGCCATTTTCCGTTTCATCTGAGGATCCAAAATGGACTGGGTCCGGAAGGACATGATGTTCAAACCTCTGGGTAAGGGCGGGAAAAACGTACCCAACATCGCCCTCATCCTGATGACTACCTTCGCGTGCGGCTGCATCAGGCTGTGTGTAAAGCTCCAGTATGCAAACTCCAAGTGTCACTACATGCTGAGGTTCTATCTGTCCCCGGTGTTGCAAAGGATGGGTCTGGTCACATTGCCGCGGAACGCTCCATTCAGTCGGACTGTGCCGTACCACCCATCCTTCGTGAAAAAGTTTCTGCGGAAAAACACCTTTGACCACCAATCCATCAGCCAGTGGTCTGCATGGAATGTCAAGGCCCTACAGGAAAAGGAGATGGTGGAGCCTGTCAGATGGTTCCCCGAGCAGATTGCCAAAGTCATTTGGCAGAATGCCTCATCATCAGAACTTTCAAACAAGCACCAAGATGTAGCTTGGCTGGTGGTGAGGAGCCCTCCCCGTCAGATCCTTCCTGCACGCCCGAAGTCTCACCCCCTCCACCCTCGAGGTGACTGTAGTGGGGAAGAGATGGTTGCCCACCTCCTTCTGGAATGTGTCTTTGCAAAGCAGGTGTGGCAAGAGATGCAGTGGTTTTTGTCGCGGTTCATCCTGAGTAGCTCTGTAACACAGGAGTCTGTGCTCTTCGGGCTGTTCCCAGGCATGCACACCGAGATAAACATTGATTGCTGCTGGAGGACTATCAATTCGGTGAAAGATGCCCTTTGGTCTGCCTGAAACCTGCTGGTCTTCCAGCGCAGAGTTGTCCACAACCGAATGTTGCAGACTAGCACATTCCAAGGTCCAGGACTACATGCTGAGGGATGCACTAAAGCTTGGGGCAGCCGCGGCAAAGGCTCAATGGGGAAAGACCACTGTGTAAGGTCCTCCCACCAAGGTGAACTGAGGGGCTGGATCCATGGAAAACCCCTCGAACTGAATCCGGAAAATTTTTGTTTGCTGTAAAATGTATATGGCATGAAAAATGAAATGGAAGTGTTGTGAGGCAACTCACTCCTGCATTGAAGGAAACTGATCTCTTTTGCACACTTTGTATTTTTTGGTGCTGTTTGGAACTGTGTTGTAATGAATTTTTTTTTTTTTTACAGATTTTTATGAATAAAGTATATTTTGGAAATCAAAAAAAAAACCTCAAGCCTTTGCACCTTTTGGAATGTCAACGTGATGCTGTTTTGAACTGTTTTGTAATGTATTTTTTTTAATGAATAAAGTACATTTTTGGGGGAAATAAACTTCAAGCCTAAGCCCAAGAACAGGCCTGGAGACAACAATTTCGAGTCAGCAACCTGTAAACCTCATCTTACAGAGATAGATATCAAGCAACCTTACAGACTAGACTGGAACATCCTGATCTCACTGCTGATTCCACTCCAGAAGATCTCTGGGAACACATCAAAGCTGCAGTACTGGATACTTCCAACGAGGTCATCGGACCCAGCACCAAGAAGAATCGGGACTGGTTTGATGAAAATGACAAGGAAATTCAAGATCTGCTAAAAATAAAAAGGTCAGCTCATCAGGCTCAGCCGGCCAGCCAAGAGAAAAAGACAGCCTATCGTCAAGCATGCAGCATCCTTCAATGTAAACTGAGGTACATCCAAAATGACTGCTGGATTGCACTTGCGGAAAAAATTCAACTGTACACTGATACGGACGACATAAGAAGTTTCTATGAAGCACTAAAATCTGTCTATGGACCAGCATATCAAACCCAAAACCCCCTGAGAAGCACCGATGGCAAAACCCTACACACGGACAAGGAGTCAGTCCTGGAACGCTGGTCGGAGCACTTTGAAACTCTCTTCAGCGCCAAGTGCACAGTGCATGATACTGCCATCAATCACATCCAACAACAGCCCATCAAAGACGACCTGGATGAGAGCCCAACTCTGGAGGAAACTGTGACCGCCATCAACCAGATGAACAACAACAAAGCCCCCGGAGCCGATAGAATTCCACCCGAAGCCTTGAAGCATGGTGGCTCTGCCCATACACCAAGCTCCATGAGATTTTCACGTCCTGCTGGGAACAGGGCAGGATTCCACGGGACCTTCGTAACGCCATTATCATCACCTTGTACAAAAACAAAGGAGAAAAATCAGACTGCTCCAATTACCGTAGGATCACCCTCCTTTCTATTGCTGGGACGATCCTGGCTAGAATACTTCTGAACAGGCTTGGGCCTACCATTGTAGAAGAAAACCTTCCAGAGAGCCAATGTGGTTTCAGAGCAAACAAAGGCACCACAGATATTGTATTTGCCCTCAGACAATTACAAGAAAAGTGTTGTGAGCAAAACAAAGGCCTGTACATCACTTTCGTAGACCTAACAAGGCATTCAACACTGTGAGCAGAGATGGACTTTGAAAAATCCTTGAAAAACCTGGATGCCCACCCAGGTTCCTGACCATGGTGAAGCTGTTTCATGAAAATCAGTACGGACAAGTCAAGCAAAACAGAGACCTCTCAAATCCCTTCCATATCTCCAATGGTGTGAAGCAGGGATGTGCGCTGGCCCCAACCCTATTCAGCATCTTTTTCAGTATGGTGCTGCAGCAGGCAGGCAACGGAAGACCTTGAGGAGTGAATTTGCGCACGCTTCTGCACTGATGGAGGCCTTTTCAACCTCAAGCATCTTCAGGCTCACACAAAGACACAAGAAAAACTCATCCATGAACGTCTTTTCGCCGATGTCTGTGCTCTCCTGGCCCACAGTCAGTCAGACCTGCAACGTATAACACACTTTTCCGAGGCAGCACAACTCTTTAGACTAAAAATCAGTTTAAAGAAAACTGAAGCCCTGCATCAGCCTGCACCCCAAGAAGAATATAGACCACCAAGCATTGTCATCGAGGGAACCGAGCCAAATGCCGTCAAGCAATTTACTTATTTGGGGAGCGTCATCTCGTTTGATGCCACCATAGACAAGGAAGTGGACAATAGGCTCTCAAAAGCAAACAGTACATTCGGCAGACTTTACAAACGTGTGGAGCAACCACTGCCTCAGAGCACACACCAAATTCAAAGTGTACAAAGCCGTAGTCCTCACCAGCCTTCTGTAGGGCGCCGAGTCATGGGTCCTATACCCCCGGCACGTACACCTTCTAGAGTGCTTCCAACAGCGCTGCCTCCGCAGCATCCTCACGATCTGCTGGCAGGACCACATCTCAAACATTGAAGTCCTGGAAACAGCCAACATCACCAGCATCAAGGCCATCCTCCTGCAAAGCCATCTGCATTGGGTGGGTCACGTTGGACAACAGTCACCTGCCCAAGATCGTGTTGTATGGAGAGCTGGCCACGGGTAAAAGGAACAGAGAGACCCCATGCAAACGTTTCAAGGACTCCCTGTAGAAATCCCTCTCTGTGTGCCACATCGACCATCGCCAGTGGGAAGCGCAGGCCATAGATCATGATGCCTGGAGATGCTACATCAGGAGGGCTACAGATACCTTTGAGACTTAGCGAAGAACCAGCATGAAAGAGAAAAGGAGAAGGATAGGTCCAATTGCCCCCAGAAGCGACTGCGCCTTCACTTGTACCCACTGTGGGAGAATCTGCCGGTCACAGATAGGCCTGATTAGCCACCAGCGGGCCTGCAACCGACGAATACAACCTTCCCAAAATCTTCGTCCGTGAAAAAATGCCAAGAGACTGTACACAGTATTCCAGATGTGGTATCACCAATGCCCTGTCTAACTGAAGCATAACCTCTCTACTTTTGTATTCAATTCCCCTCACAATAAATGATAACATTCTATTAGCTTTCCTAAATACTTGCTGAACGTGCATACTAACCTTTTGCAGATCATGCGCTAAGACACCCAGCTCCCTCTGCATCTGAGCTCTGCAATCTCTCACCATTTAGACAATAGACTTCTTTTTTTTCCTTTTCTTTTCCTGCCAAAATGGACAATTTCACATTTCCCCACATTATACTCCATTTGCCAGATTTTTGCTCGCTCACTTAACCTATCTATATCCCTTTGTAACCTCCTTATGCCCTCTTCACAACTTACTTTTCTATCTTTCTTTGCCTCCATTAGCAAATTTAGGGACCATATCTTTCGTCCCTTCATCCAAGTTATTTATATAAATCGTAAAAAGTTGAGGCCCCAGCACTGGTCCCTGTGGCACACCACTAGCAACATCGTGCCAACTGGAAAATGACCCATTTTCCTGTCAGCTAGTCAATCTTCTATCCTAACATTTAAAATGTTAAAGCTTAGCTTGAGCTGAAAATTTGTTAAATGTGTGATAAATTAGCTTTTACTGAAACTACAAATCATGCTGGAAAAGGAACTATGGATGTGCAAACTAATGTAATCGTGCAAGAGGCATCCTGCTAATTGCAAGGTTTAGATGTAGAAGAACTGTAACTCGCTAAAATGACAGTGGAAGAGTGAAGGCATATCTGGGCAAGGAAGCAGCTGATTAGACAGCCTGACTTTTGAAAGAATGCTTCAGGATTAATGCTTTCAACCTGATAATGAATTGTCATAAAAGCAAAATACTGCGGATGCTGGAAATCTGAAACAAAAACAAGAAATGCTGGAATCACTCAGCAGGTCTGGCAGCATCTGTGGAAAGAGAAGCAGAGTTAACGTTTCGGGTCAGTGACCCTTCTTCGGGTCTGAGCTGATGAAATTAAGCTGATTACTGGATAATGGGACCTTTTGACTGAAGAAATGAAACCCTAGATAAGGGTTAAGAACTTTATAGGGTGGTGTGCAGAAGTGTCGAAACCAAAAATATCATGTGGGTCGGGCATGGATTGGAGGAATGATATCACTTCATCACCCCATGACACCTGGAGAAGAGAATTTAAGGCAAACATCAAACAAATCTACAGTCAATAGTGAGGAACAGCACTTGGGCAGAACAAACATTGCTCCCACTCATTGCCTGGCTGCGAAGTATGAAGTTCAACAAGAATCATTACACATGTGATGTACAATTTCTATGTGTGTCAAGCTAGCAAGAATAGTATTGTGTGGCCAAGAGATATTATTAATTTGAAGCTATTTGAAGATTATAAGCCAAAATTCTGTCATCTGAATAAAGTTTCTAAATTGGCCTCTAGTTTTGGGTCCAGTTAGTTATTTGTTTTCTTCCCATTTTCCCAGTATATGTCCCACAACTGACACAAGTAAAACAGATTAACTAGTCATTTATCTCTTCACTGTTTGTTGGGACTTTGTGTGCAAATAGATCCTAGATTTGCCTACAATAGTGATTGCATTTCAGAAGTAATTTATTGGCTGTTACATTCCTTAGGAAATCCTGAGGCACTATTTAAATGCCAGTTCTTTCTATTTGACCACAAAGACACTCCCAGCTGATCCTGATTCCACCAAAGTCCAATACCCACACTTCCAACAGGTGTTGGCAGATAGCAATCTGATAGCAGACCCATTCCTAAACTGGGGACACATCAGCCAGTTGCAATGCTAGTGCCAACTATCCCACCTCTGATTAACATTGGTTCAATATTGCAGCCAAAAGTGTGACCAACACCCACTTGAACTAGATAATGAAGTGTGACTGCACTCCCCCTCCTTTGGCACTTGCAAGGAGTTAATGGTTTCTGGGAAGGGAGATAGTGGAATTTAAAAGAATAAATATGCAAATTGTTTTTAAAAAGTAAAGTTCCAAGTGCACCCAATTACATTTTAAAATAAAATCCACATGCTTTCTCCAACTATTTCAGTTAAAAAAAGACAAACTTTCACAAATAACTACAACAACCCCTCACCTTGCTCTGCACTGTGCTCTTTCCTCTTAAGTGTAGATTAAAAATGCAGAGACCTGAGTCACCTGATTATCAACTCAGAAACCCCACCCATTTCTTAAAGAGACCATCACCAGTACCTAAAACAAGGGCTCCTTTTATTAGACTCTGCTCACTTTTTGATATCTAGTTTCAAACGGTGTTTTCATCTGCTTTTATTTCATTTAATATTAATATATATCCTAATGGCAAAAGCAACTGCTGGCAGTTCTGATAAAAGGTTATCAACTGAAACTATTTGGGCCCACTTTGAATTAAAATTGGGCCTGTAATGTTGAAACTCTGTTTCTCTCTCCACAGATACTACCTGACTCACTGAGTATTTCCAGCATTTTCTGTTTTATTTTACATTGTTATGAAGTCCGTTCATTTTTTCAAAATGGATTGGGGCAATTTTTTCTCTCCAATTCCGTCCCACTCATTCCTTGTCTGCTAAAGCGTTATTCAAGAGGCAACAGACCAGGCGGCACTCTTCATGTTTAAGCTGAGGCAATGAAGGTTGGCAGGATAAACTGAGGAGTTTGACCAGACCCGTCAAGAACTTTCATTGATTTTTTTCCCCATTCACAGCCTGTTTTCAGTCCTGTTCTCCCCTGTCTCCCCATCTCCTATCTCTTCTGTCTCATGTTGGTGCAACAGTTTTCCGATGTATGGGCACTGGTCATGTATGAGCCTGCATAGCAAGAATGACTGGCTATCCAACTGTGGGTAGCATCACATTTCAGCCAATCTTATCCTCACCCAACATTCATTCATGCATTTTCCAACAGGGGTTGCTGCATAACAATCAGGAATGGGAACAATGCAGTTTATAATACATGAGGAACCTATTCAACGCTCCATCCAGTTGGACTGTGCCGTACCACCTATCCTTCATGGAGCAGTTTCTGTGGGAAAACACCTTGGACCACCGATCCATCAGGCAGTGGTCTGCATGGAATATCCTCACGGTCCTACGGGAAAAGGAGACTGTGGATCCTGTCGGATGGTTCCCCGAGCAGACCGCCAAAGTCATTTGGCAGAATGCCTCATCACCAGAACTTTCAAAGAAGCACCAAGATGTAGCTTGGCACGTGGTGAAAAGAGCCCTCCCCGTCAGATCCTTCCTGCACGCCCGAAGTCTCACCCCCTCCGCACAACGCCCCGCGGTGGCTGTGGTGGGGAAGAGACGGTTGCCCACTTCCTCCTGGAATGTGTCTTTGCAAAGCAGGTGTGGAAAGAGATGCAGTGGTTTTTGTCGAGGTTCATCCCAAGCAGCTCGGTAACACAGGAGTCTGTGCTCTACGGGCTGTTCCCAGGGACGCACACCGAGACAAACATCAACTGCTGCTGGAGGACTATCAATTCGGTGAAAGACGCCCTTTGGTCTGCCCGAAACTTGCTGGTCTTCCAGCGCAAAGAGTTGTCCACGACCGAATGTTGCAGACTGGTACATTCCAAGGTCCAGGACTACGTGCTGAGGGACGCACTAAGGCTTGGGGCAGCCGCAGCAAAGGCTCAATGGGGAAAGACCACTGTATAAGGTCCTCCCTCCATAGTGAACTGAGGGGCTGAATCCATGGGAAACCCCTCGAACTGTATCGGGAAAATGTTGTCTCCTGTAAAATGTAAAAATGTATCTGGCACGACAATGAAATGGAAGGGTTGTGAGGCAACTCATGATTGTATTGAAGGAAACTGATCTCCTTTGCACTGTTTGTAATTTTTGATTTGGTGCTGTTTGAAACTGTTTGGTAATGTATTTTTTTACAGATTTTTTTGAATAAAGTATATTTTGGAAATAAAAGAAAAATAAGGAACCTATTCAGCCTATTGCATCTGTGTGAGCTATTAAATTTGTCAGATGCGATGTGTCTTTTGTAGATACTGACTGCCCTTAACTAACCCAAAAGCAAAATACTACAGGTGTGGAAGCCTGAAATAAGAACAGGAAAAGAACAGCAACAACAACCACAACAACGTAATAAAACATCCAAGGTGCTTCACAGGAGCATTCTAAAACAAGTATGACTGAACCACAAAAGGAGATATTAGGTCAGATGGCCAAAAGCTTGGTCAAATAGGTTTTAAGGAGTGTCTTAAAAGAGGTAAGTGAGGTAAAGAGGCACAGAGGTTTAGGGAGGGCAAGACGTGATAGGGGAACGGGACTTGGTGCGAATTAAGACACGGGCGGCAGAGTTTTGGTTGACCTCAAGTTTACAGAGGGTAGAATGTGAAAGACCAGCCAGGAGAGTGTTGAATAGTCAAGTCCAGAGGTAACAAAGGCATGAAAGAGGGTTTCTGCAGCAGATGAGCTGAGACAGGGGCAAAGTCAGGCAATATTACGGAGGTGGAAACAGGCAGTCTTAGTGATGGTGTGCATATGAGATTGGAAGCTCATCTTGGGGTCAAGTGTGACACCAAGGTTGTGAACAGACTAGCTAAATCCCAGACTGTGGCCAGTGAGAGGGGTGGAGATGGTAGCTAGAGAATGGAGTTTGGAGCAACACTAAGCAGGTTGCATCTGTGGTGAGAAAAACTGAGTTAATGTTTCAGGTCTGATATAAAAAACAGAGGATGCCAGAAACACCCAGTAAGTCAGGCATCGAGCCGAACTGTTTCTAACTCCACAGATGCTGCCTCAATTAAGCCACGTGTTTCTAAGTGAAGATTAGTTTTACTTCACATGATAGCCTGTGGAAATCTATCGACTATTATAACAGATTTGGACGTGACGTGAAATGGTTATCAATGTCTCATTTATTAATAGTTAAATGAAACAGGTAAAAGTAACAAAAAATTAGAGGACAATTGCAATAATAGAGGGATCAAATCAATGTTATGCTCCCACAGTAATAATAGAGATTAAAACAACACAGTGGCGCAGTGGTTAGCACCGCAGCCTCACAGCTCCAGGGACCCGGGTTCGATTCTGGGTACTGCCTGTGTGGAGTTTGCAAGTTCTCCCTGTGTCTGCGTGGGTTTTCCCTGGGTGCTCCGGTTTCCTCCCACAGCCAAAGACTTGCAGGTGATAGGTAAATTGGCCATTGTAAATTGCCCCTAGTGTAGGTAGGTGATAGGGAATAAGGGATTACTGTAGGGTTAGTATAAATGGGTGGTTGTTGGTCGGCACAGACTCGGTGGGCTGAAGGGCCTGTTTCAGTGCTGTATCTCTAAATAAAATAAAAATGATCTCTATAGGCAGAAGTCACAATCAAGTTGGCGGTGTGGTCGCTTTAAGTTCTCGGACAGCTAGGCAGTCTTCTGATAGTGGGATGTTCTTCAAATCAGTCTTCACTGATACCTCTTCCTTGAGCTCAAAAGATGCTGGGTTTTTATGCCTCCTCCTGGCAGGAATCTCAGACTATATACATAGTTGTTATTCCTAAGATCCTTATTGATTAATAGCTTGTTTTCCAAAGAATCCAAGATGGTCAGCTAATTTAACGTTACTCACCCACCCACAAAACTTTTTGCAAGGTTGTTTTTCAAGTTGGTCAGTTTGCCTGACTGCACTTGGCTATCTATCTTTGCATTGTCCTGGTTTTGTCTCTATCTTTGGATTATCGTTTTTTTGAGGCCCTTGTTCCTCTTTTATCATATAACTCCTTTGCCTCACAGTGAGGGTAACGAGAATCAGTCACCAGTCAAAGTTTAATGGCTTGAGATTCATAAAAATCAACTGCACCCTTGGCAAAGTATGCAGCATAGCCTGCAAAGAATGATGGGTAGTATCAATAAGGAAATTATGTTAATTGACCTCTATTTCCAATATTCTTACACTATTGATGTTAGGCTGACTGGCCCATAGTTACTCACTTTGTCCTTTTCTCCCCTCTTGGACTGGGGTGTTACATTAGCAGCCCTCCAGTCCTTTGATTCAATTTCCAAATTCAAAGATATTTGAACAAGTCGAGTCAGAGGCTCTGCTATTTCCTCTCTTCTTCCTCAGTATTACAAGATGAAGGCATCAGGAATCAGTCTGTTCCACACAGTTCAACCATTTTACCAGTCTTCTTTTTTCTTTGGCCTCCTTATCTTGAGAGACAATGGGTAAGCGCCTGGAGGTGGTCAGTGGTGTGTGGAGCAGCGCCTGGAGTGGCTATAAAGGCCAATTCTAGAGTGACGGGCTCTTCCACAGGTGCTGCAGAAAAATTTGTTTGTCGGGGCTGTTACACAGTTGGCTCTCCCCTTGCGCCTCTGTCTTTTTTCCTGCCAACTGCTAAGTCTCTTCGACTCGCCACACTTTAGCCCCGCCTTTATGGCTGCCCGCCAGCTCTGGCGATCACTGGCAACTGACTCCCACGACTTGTGATCAATGGCACAGGATTTCATGTCGCGTTTGCAGATGTCTTTAAAGCGGAGACATGGACGGCCGATGGGTCTGATACCAGTGGCGAGCTCGCTGTACAATGTGTCTTTGGGGATTCTGCCATCTTCCATGTGGCTCACATGGCCAAGCCATCTCAAGTGCCGCTGACTCAGTAGTGTGCATAAGCTGGGGATGTTGGCTGTTTCGAGGACTTCTGTGTTGGAGATACGGTCCTGCCACCTGATGCCAAGTATTCTCCGAAGGCAGCGAAGATGGAATGAATTGAGACTTCGCTCTTGGCTGACATACGTTGTCCAGGCCTCGCTGCCATAGAGCAAGGTACTGAGGACACAGGATTGATACACTCGGAATTTTGTGTTCCGTGTCAGTGCGCCATTTTCCCACACTCACTTGGCCAGTCTGGACATAGCAGTGGAAGCCTTTCCCATGCGCTTGTTGATTTCTGCATCTAGAGACAGGTTACTGGTGATAGTTGAGCCGAGGTAGGTGAACTCTTGAACAACTTCCAGAGCGTGGTCGCCAATATTGATGGATGGAGCATTTCAGACATCCTGCCCCATGATGTTCGTTTTCTTGAGGCTGATGGTTAGGCCAAATTCATTGCAGGCAGCTGCAAACCTGTCGATGAGACTCTGCAGGCACTCTTCAGTGTGAGATGTTAAAGCAGCATCGTCAGCAAAGAGGAGTTCCCTGATGAGGACTTTCCGTACTTTGGACTTCGCTCTTAGAAGGGCAAGGTTGAACAACCTGCCCCCTGATCTTGTGTGGAGGAAAATTCCTTCTTCCGAGGACTTGAACGCACGTCAAAGCAGCAGGGAGAAGAAAATCCCAAAAAGTGTGGGTGCGAGAACACAGCCCTGTTTCACGCCACTCAGGATAGGAAAGGGCTCTGATGAGGAGCCACCATGTTGAATTGTGCCTTTCATATTGTCATGGAATGAGGTGATGATACTTAGTAGCTTTGGTGGGCATCCAATCTTTTCTAGTAGTCTGAAGACACCACGTCTGCTGACGAGGTCAAAGGCTTTGGTGAGATCAATGAAAGCAATGTAGAGGGGCATCTGTTGTTCGCGGCATTTCTCCTGTATCTGACGAAGGGAGAACAGCATGTCAACGGTCGATCTCTCTGCACGAAGGCCACACTGTGCCTCAGGGTAGACGCGCTCGGCCAGCTTCTGGAGCCTGTTTAGAGCGACTCGAGCAAAGACTTTCCCCACTATGCTGAGCAGGGAGATTCCACGGTAGTTGTTGCAGTCACCGCGGTCACCTTTGTTTTTATAGAGGGTGATGATATTGGCATCGCGCATGTCCTGAGGTACTGCTCCCTCGTCCCAGCACAGGCATAGCAGTTCATGTAGTGCTGAGAGTATAGCAGGCTTGGCACTCTTGATTATTTCAGGGGTAATGCTGTCCTTCCCAGGGGCTTTTCCGCTGGCTAGAGAATCAATGGCATCACTGAGTTCCGATTTTGTTGGCTGTATGTCCAGCTCATCCATGACTGGTAGAGGCTGGGCTGCATTGAGGGCAGTCTCAGTGACAACATTCTCCCTGGAGTACAGTTCTAGGTAGTGCTGAACCCAGCGGTCCATTTGTTTGCGTTGGTCAGTGATTATGTCCCCTGATTTAGATTTGAGGGGGGCGATCTTCTTGATGGTTGGCCCAAGAGCTCTCTTAATGCCATCATACATTCCTCTGATGTTTCCGGTGTCTGAGGCCAGTTGAATATGACTGCATAGGTGTTGCCAGTAGACGTTTGCGCAGCACCTGGCTGTTCTTTGTGCAGTGCTTCTGGCTGCTTTAAGTGCTACGGATGTTAACACCGACCACTCCCTGGTGTGCAGCAAGGTTAGACTCAGACCAAAGAAGTTGCATCATTCCAAGCAGAAGGGCCACCCGCACATCAACACGAGCAGAATTTCTCACCCACAGCTGTTACAAAAATTTCTAAATTCACTTGTGTCAGCCCTTCAAAACACTCCCACAGGGGATGCTGAGACCAAGTGGGCCCACATCAGAGATGCCATCTATGAGTCAGCTTTGACCACCTACGGCAAAAGTGCGAGGAGAAATGCAGACTGGTTTCAATCTCATAATGAAGAGCTGGAACCTGTCATAGCCGCTAAGCGCATTGCACTGTTGAATTTTACCAGTTTTTTTTTTATTTCCAAAATATACTTTATTCATAAAAATCTGTGAAAATTACATTCCCAAACAGTTTAAAACAGCATCAAGTCAAAGAATACAAACAGTGCAAAGGTGATCAGTTACCTTCTATACAATCATGAGTTGCCTCACAACATTTCCATTTCATTGTCATGCCATATACATTTTTATATTTACAGCACACAAAATTTCTCCGATACAGTTCGAGGGGTTTCCCATGGATCCAGCCCCTCAGTTCAGCTTGGTGGAGGGACCTTACACTGTGGTCTTTCCCCATTGAGCCTTTGCTGCGGCTGCCCCAAGCTTTAGTGTGTCCCTCAGCACGTAGTCCTGGACCTTGGAATGTGCCAGTCTAAAACATTCGGTCGTGGACAACTCTTTGCGCTGGAAGACCTGCAAGTTTCGGGCAGACCAAAGGGCGTCTTTCACCGAATTGATAGTCCTCCAGCAGCAGTTGATGTTTGTCTCGGTGTGCGTCCCTGGGAACAGCCCGTAGAGCACAGACTCCTGTGTTACAGAGCTGCTTGGGATGAACCTCTACAGTGGCGCAGTGGTTAGCACCGCAGCCTCACAGCTCCAGCAACCCGGGTTCAATTCTGGGTACTGCCTGTGTGGAGTTTGCAAGTTCCTCCTGTGTCTGCGTGGGTTTCCTCCGGGTGCTCCGGTTTCCTCCCACATGCCAAAGACTTGCAGGTTGATAGGTAAATTGGCCATTAGCAATTGCCCCTAGTATAGGTAGGTGGTAGGGAAATATAGGGACAGGTGGGGATGTGGTAGGAATATGTAATTAGTGTAGGATTAGTATAAATGGGTGGTTGATGGTCAGCACAGACTCGGTGGGCCGAAGGGCCTGTTTCAGTGCTGTATCTCTAAAACTATAAAAACCACTGCATCTCCTTCCACCCCTGCTTTGCGAAGACACATTCCAGGAGGAGGTGGGCGACCGTCTCTTCCCCACCACAGCCACCGCGGGGGCATCATGCGGAGGGGGCGAGACTTCGGGTGTGCATGAAGGAATTTTACCAGTACTGCTACCTATAGTCACTGCTACTTTGAGGTTTTCTGACTGCTACACAATCCACAGTGGTTCAAGAAGGCAGCTCACCACCACCTTCTCAAGGGCAATGTGGGATGGGTGTTGAAGTGTATTCCCAGGCCAGAGGCACCTGCAATAAATATTATACAAATAACCAATAACATATAATTCTAGCTAGCAATGAAATGTTTGCAAGGCACCATGGGACATAGCTAACTGACTTGACTACTTTCCTTATAAGGGCTGATTCACACAGATTCATACAGAAAAAGGCTCATTCTGCGGAATATCTCTAATCAAGCAGCCTCTAGCAGATGCCCATATGCAATGCTGACAAAGATACCAGCCTGTAACAAGGTTAAGATAAGATGTTATGTATACATAAGACCCAAGGACGGTGGATAAGGGGGTCTGGAAGACATCATGAGTTCATGAGTAACCCCCCAGCTGTCCATGAGCTGGTCACGCAGTCCCCCAATGCCTAGTAACCAATTTCATTGGTTCCAATAATCAATGCATGTAATCTATAATCACTATGATTGGACCGTGTCCAGCCAGGATGGGTTGAGTAACTGTTTGAAACTGTATAAGTATTGATGATTTTCCTTTGTTCGGTGGAGAGGAATCTGGATTGCCCAGTGACCTACTCCCCGCCGGCATAACCCAATAAACTGTTTGACGTTTGGAGCAGACCCGAGTGTCGAGAGATTCTTTCAGATTCATTCCTGCTAACAATGGGCATTAAATGCTGGCATCGCCACTAACGCCCACATCCCATGAACAAGTATTAAAAAAAATGCCCCATTACATTTCCTAAAACTAAATCCAGCACTTACTTGTTAAACTAAACTAAAATCAAACCATTCTCGAGAGCAGTCCTGGACATGTTGTAGATAACCTTCCTTTTTCACTTAATTGCTTTTACCCCACTTTGCAAATGGGTAATTAAGGTCAACCAATATTACAGCCATTATTTTTGAATATTTAAAAATGTTATCACTCCCCCAATCTCATTGACACTCTTCACTGATCTATAATAAACTTCCAATAGAGTAACAGTTTCTCTTCCTATTCCTTAATTCTAACCAAATAGAATCAGTCTTTTCACTATCTACTGAGGTTATAATGTCTTTAAAGAGTTCACTTGAAGAATCTTTGTCTGTGATTTTCTCAGTTTGTTTAATGTTTAAATAAATTAATCGAACAAGAATATGCCTTTCAATTATTTTCCCAAAGCTCAAATTTTTCTAAGCACTACCCTCCATCTTAAATACTTCAAGAATGAAATAACCACCTTTGTTTCCCACAATAAACAATCCTTCTCCATGAGTCCAGTTGAAGTGATATGAAAACAGCAGTGAAATTCAAAGCCAAATTATCAGTTTAAGTTCTCTGCCAATGCACTTGTGGTGTCTGGGAATGTCAGCAGGGCTGCGTACTATGGCTGATAGAATAAACTTCAATAATTCATATGCACAATGTTATCTGACTGCCTAGGCGGGGGAAGAGAGATCGACCTTGTCCAATTCACAACACTTTATGGTCATCACTCTGCAAACCAGATGCTCTTTAATATATTCAAAGGCAACACAACTCCATCTGCTCCCAGTTTAGTACCAATTTTAATAAGAGGCAGTGTTTCACTGATGTAGCAAGCAGAACCCCATAGAAATGTCATTCACCAGTCCTCATATCTTGCTCCTCTTGTGATCTGACCTGTACCACACAAGAAGGGAAACTGAGGATATGGGGGGGAGGGGGGGCAAAGCGGTCCTTGGGAGGCTGCTGTTGCATTCCCCCCTGACACTGAGTCTGAGATCAGCACAAGTATTGAGTAACATAGGATGAATTTATTTGCTCCTTATCTCAGCTGCAAAACAGCACATGTCATGAAAAGACTAGTGAGGGAGCAATATGGTGAAAAACCTCAAGGTTGCTGATCTTTCATTGCAGGGTGAATATTCTTAATCAATTTTTAAAAGAAACAGTCCTATTCTAACAATGAGTCACACTTGAAATGGTAACTTATTTGGGTTATCAACATAACTGTTTTGAGGTTTGCACATAAAAATGGATAGGAGGATGGAATTTGATCCTTAAGACACTGGTAAAAATCCTGGAATTATACATTAAACAAACAGATTTTGACTTAATTGCTCTTTATAAGTCAGTGGTCCAGTTTCTTTTTCCTGCATTAACAGTCCTTTTGTCAATATTTCAGGTTACCTGCATTTTCTTTCTTTCTCTTGCAATACTGAACAGTTTAACATGCCATTTGCACCCAACAGGTTCTCTAGGAAGCCCCTCAATGACTGATGGGTTGGAGTTTTCCCTGTTAACGATTTTAGTCAAAAAGTTTGGGTACAGACAACTGTGTGACTGCAAGATCCATCAGTCGATCAACATGCTCATACTAACGCTATGAAGAATAGTCACTTGGTAAAATACAGAAGGAAACAGACTTGGCGGGTAAACTAGAAAACAATTTAAAACCTGCGGCGTACAAATTATTTTTCTGACCCTTGGGCTTTGAACGTTTGACTTGAATATCTATTACATCTTGCTAGGTAGAAATAAAAATTAAAATTCTGGTGAAAGGTGCACATTTTCTATCAGTACCTGCTGTGTATTCCTTGCATTTTCTGGTTTTATTTGCAGAATTCATGTATATTTTTCTTTATATCATAAACCCCACAAAAATCAGTCATTCAACTAAAATCCCCAGACCGTCGTGAAGTTACTGGAGTCACTTTTAGAAAGGTCATGGGGACCAAAAATAAATTTTCAATAAAATATTTTATTAGAAGGGCTTCACACACAAAGTCAAACACAAATTATGTTATGTGTTTTTCTGAAGCCTTTTATATTTCTGGATAGAGAACGATTAACATTTATATAGACTTTAACCACGTGGCAGAAACCAGCACAATAAATAAAATGATCTAGAAATAAAAGTAAATATTTAAAATATAAATGGAAAACACTGTGACCTCTGACATCTGCCGGAACTTATATCTGAGCTCGGTTATTCCATCTAGAGGACCAGTATGGCTGTGACACCGTTTCTGTATGTTTTGTGCGCCGACGACCTCATTCCCCCTCTATTTGTGGCGAGAACATGGCGGCTCCGAAGAAGACCGAGGCCGGCTCTAGCCGGGGGTTCATAGAGATGATTAAAGCGGCCTATACCCTGGCCACCGACAGGACCGACTTTAGGAGGTGAGCAGGCGTGGTGAGGGTGATGAAATTGCCAATTCTCAGACTCACCGTCTGCCTTCAGCTTGCGGCGGATAAATTATATTTTACAACAGGGATAACTGTGGCTTCCAGCCCTTCCAACCCCCTCCGAGACCCCCAAAACTACCCCCACCCCACATACAGGTACAGCCCAGGCACCTGGCCTGAAATGTCAGCCGGCTATTCAGCTGTGGTAGGCATCACGAATCCATCATCTTTGCCCCCCCCCCTATTGTAGTGTTCTTTATACACATGGGATCCTTTATACACATGGGATCAATGGAACAACAAAGTTGGTAGTACACTCATCTTTCAGAAAGAAGGTTCTGGGATCGAGCCCTACTCCAGAGACTTGAGCACAAAAATCAAGGCTGACACTCCAGTGCAGTACTGAGGGAGTGCTGCAGTGTCAGAGGTGCTGTCTTTCGGATGAAACGTTAAACCGTCTGCTCTCCCAGGTTGAGGCTAAAGATCCTGTGGCGCTATTCCGAAGAAGAGCGGGCGAGTTATCCCCAGTGTCCTGGCCAATTTTTTTTAAAGAGTACTGGGCTAATTGGAAGATTCTTGGTAGTGTAGATGAACAGAGAGATCTTATGTCCAGGTACATAAATCCCTGAAAGTTGCTACCCAGGTTAATAGGGCTGTTAAGAAGGCATATGGTGTGTTAGCTTTTATTAGTAGGGGGATCGAGTTTCGGAGCCACGAGGTCATGCTGCAGCTGTACAAAACTCTGGTGAGACCGCACCTGGAGTATTGCGTGCAGTTCTGGTCACCGCATTATAGGAAGGATGTGGAAGCTTTGGAAAGGGTGCAGAGGAGATTTACTAGGATGTTGCCTGGTATGGAGGGAAGGTCTTACGAGGAAAGGCTGAGGGACTTGAGGTTGTTTTCGTTGGAGAGAAGGAGGAGGAGAGGTGACTTAATAGAGACATATAAGATAATCAGAGGGTTAGATAGGGTGGATAGTGAGAGTCTTTTTCCTCGGATGGTGATGGCAAACACGAGGGGACATAGCTTTAAGTTGAGGGGTGATAGATATAGGACAGATGTTAGAGGTAGTTTCTTTACTCAGAGAGTAGTAGGGGCGTGGAACGCCCTGCCTGCAGCAGTAGTAGACTCGCCAACTTTAAGGGCATTTAAGTGGTCATTGGATAGACATATGGATGAAAATGGAATAGTGTAGGTCAGATGGTTTCACAGGTCGGCGCAACATCGAGGGCCGAAGGGCCTGTACTGCGCTGTAATGTTCTGTTCTATTCTATTCTATTCTATTCTAAAATTCTTTCATAGGAGGTGAGTGTTTCTGGCAAGGCCAGCATTTGTTTCCCTTGAGAATCAACATTACAGAAACAGATAATCAGGTCATTATCACATTACTGTGCGTGGGAGCTTGTTGTACGCAAATTGGCTGCTGTGTCCCTTACATTACAACAATGACTGTATTTCAAATAGTACTTCATTGGCTGTAAAGTCCTTTTGGATGTCCCGAGGTTGTGAAAGGCGCGATTATAAATTCGTCATTTTTCTGCAAATTTAGTCTGCTCTGCCTCAAAAAATGAACTTAAACCAAAAACATATTTCCTGTCCTTTTCCAATAGGAATTTAATCGTAAACCTTGGGCTGTTTGCTGCGGGAGTTTATATTGCCCGGAACCTATCAGACATTGATTTGATGGCACCTCAGCCCATTCCATAAACAAGATCTAGGTAAGTCTTCCTGCACCAGGAAACTACTGAACAGTAATTTATAATAGAATCTTCTGTAATCTGCCTGAAGTTCATGAGTAAAGCCTGACAATGAGCATCGATGACCGTGGATAGTATTGCAGCCAAGTTTTATGCTAACCCTTTCTTGTCCTGACATCTTGACATGCTCATTTCTGTCAATGGATTAGAATAAGGAGTGAGATCTCATGCTGACTCCCCTCCCCCATTCGATATCTGGCGTCTGCATTTCAATTCACTTTGGCAACTTGTTTGAATTTCAGGATTCAAAAGTGTGTGCATGGGAATTATATTCAGCTTCAAAGTTAAGTGTCAGTGCTACCCCTAGAACATTCCTCTGCTCAACACTAATTTCCACATCTAGCTCTCTCTGTTTAGTTGCAAGCACTTAAATGTAATGCAGTGTGACTGACCTTCAATCATGATTTGATGTGAAGGAAATGTAGCACCTGTTGTGGACACTGAGCCACAGCTAGGTCCCAGCATCCACAGCTGCTGCCTGACCTGCTGAGTACTTGCAACACTTTCCATTTTTATCCCAGATTTGGTGTTAAATTAGCTGATTTAAGACAGAGTGCTGCAGTGACATCACTGTAGAGAAGTGGAAATTCTGCTGGCATCCCTGCCCCTGAATGTTGTTGGGATACTCCTGATAGGTGAACAAGTATTAATGTTTACATTAATTGAGTACAGGATTTTGAGTACAAGATTTAATAGTGATGCCCTCAGGGTTGAACTGTCTGCTACTGCTCGCTAACCTGGCACAAAATAAAGGAGAGGCACCAAATGGTAATCAGCAGCTGCGAAACAACTCTCCAAATGAGTAAGTGCTCTCTAAGTGTATATTCGGGGTAAAAGAGATGCAGGTTGAGGAGGTGTGGGGGTGGGGAGAAAGAGAGGCGGGGGGAACTGGAGTTAGAGAGCTCGGTTGCTAAATGCACAGATATCCAGTGATCTGTGCTGTAAATTGAGCATGTTTGGATATTGGATGAGGTTCAGCATTGATGCCCTTTGTGTTCAAACAGCGGGGCAACATTAATAATCAAGACAAACACAAGAAAAGGCCAATTCAATGCAGTAACAGCAAGCAGTTAGTCCAGCAGTCAGTGCTGGACTTATCAACTATAAGAGAGGAGATAGAATAAATCATTCTCTGGCAGTTGGAGTTACAAGATGAATATTTACAATTTTCTGCGGGACAGCTGTAGTGTTTATAATTCATCCTGACGTCTTGTACGCTTTCCATTTTCAGATACTGGGAATCCAGTAATAGCTCGACGTCCACCATCACCAATGCTGTGCCCTAATGTTTCTGTGCTACAATCAAAGTCACTACTGCATTTGTGTCGGAGTTCTTGTTTTACAGAAGTGGAAAGCAGATTGATGTACAGAATTAACTGATGGCATAATTAAATATATATATTGTTTGTTCAAAGCCTATTACAATAAATTTGTAACAAATGCCTTCATTTTCAGTTGAGTCCTTCCTCCTTCCACGAATGGCCTCAAATAAATTCAATGCAAAAAAAAATTCAACCTGTGTTGGAAATCTGAGCTCTACAAACCAGAAATCAGTGGCCTGTCCCTCTGATTCTGATACAGGTGGCAGATGGTGCTGTGTTGGAAGATGAGAGGAGGGAATATCTGGGCAAAATAAGCTTTCCTACTATTGATTACTATCCAGTGAACAGTGATAGTATTGTGCATCTGTGGATACATAAGTAAAGATAGGATCAGGCTTGCATGTCCTAGGTTTGATCTTCAGTGGATAGAGTTAGCTAATCTCTACTGCTGTAACAGTTGTATCTTTGAACTTAATAACAAGGAGCAAGAGTAGGGTCCCTCAAGCCTGCTCCACTGTTCAATAAGATCATGGCTGATCTGATCTGGGCCTCAACTCCATTTTTCTGCCTGTTCGCCATAATCCTGGACTCCCCTATAGTTAAAAAAAAATCTATCCCAGCCTTTAATATATTCAATGATGCTGCCTTCACAGCCCTCTGGGGTAGAGTATTCCATAGATTCACAACCCTCAGAAAAAAATTTCTCAACTGCTTAAATGGGAGACCCCTTATTCTGATATTATGCCCCCTAGTTTTAGATTCCCCCACAAAAGGAAACATCCTCTTAGCATCTACTCTATTAAGCCCCCTCAGAATATTGTATCAATAAGATCACCTATCATTCTTCTAAACTTCATCAGCCCAATCTTTCCTCATAAGACAACCCCTTCATCCCAGAAATCAACCTAGTGAACTGTGTCTGAATTGCCTCCATTGCAAGCATATCCCTCCTTAAATAAGGAGGCCAAAACTATAAACAGTACTGCAGGTAGTTGTGGTCTCACTGCTGTACAGTTGTAGCAAGACTTCACTACTTTTATACTACATCTCCCTTCCATTAAAGGCCAACATTTTATTTTCCTTCATAATTACTTGTTATAGCTGCATGCTAACTTTGTGATTAATGTTTGAAGACATCCAGATCCCTCTAACACTGTATTTTGTAATCTCCATTTAAATATTTTGCTTTCATATTCTTCCCATCAATGTGGATAATCTCACATTTTCCCACATTATACTTCTGCCAAATTTTTGCCCACTTAACCTACCTATATCTCCCTTGGCAGACTGTTTCTTCATAACTTGCTTTCCTACCTATCTTTGTATCAGTAGCAAATTGGCTGCAATACACTCTGTCCCTTCATCCAAGTCATTAATATAGATTGTAAATAGTTGAGGCCCCAGCACTGATCCCTATGGCACCCCACTAGTTAGTTTGCCAACCTGAAAATTGATTTTTATCCCATGTCTGTTTTCTGTTAGCCAATCCTCTATCTGTACAATTACCATGAACTCTTGTGCAATAACCTTTTATGTGGCACGTTATTAAATGCCTTTTGGAAATCCAAACCCACTACAACATCTATGTCCCGTTTATCCACCCTGCTTGTTACATTCTCAAAGAACTCTAATAAATTTGTCAAACAATTTCCCATCCGTAGAACTATGTTGACCGTGTGGGTGTATTATGATTTTCTAAATACTACTTCCTCAATAATGGATTCCAGCATTTTCCCAATGACATGTTAGGCTAACTGATCTATAGTTTCCAGCTTTCTGTCTCCTTCCTTTCTTGAATAAGGGCTTTAGATTTGCAATTTTCCAATCCACTGGGATCTTTCCAGGATATAGGGAATTTTGGAAGATTACAACCAATGCATCCACTTCTTTTAAGGTCCTAGGATGAAGGCCATCAGATCCAGGAGACTGGTCAGCTTTCAGTTCCATTAGTTTGCCTTGAATTTTTCTCTAGTCATTTTGATGGTTTTAATTCCTCCTTTTTGCTCCCAATTTTCTACTATTATTGGGATGCTTTTAGTCTTCGGCCGAAGTAGGGTGAAATTTAAAATGGGGCCTATGCTCCCAAATGCTGTCCAGTGATGGTTGCACAAAGCATGCATATCTATGGATGACAGGATGTGAGCATTCTGACACCCTCCTGCACTCGTCTAAACCATCCAGAGGGAAGAGAAGCATTTGATTTCTGATCTAGTGGACTATATGCATCAAACCTCTTGAAAATAGATTTTCATTAAAAAATTTATTTGAGCTGTGGTGGTCTTCCAATCAAAGATGGCCAATTATACATGTTTTCAAATTGAGCCATTGTATTAATGTTACTATGTCAAAGAGTATAAAGAGCTCCAAATCCAATTCCTAGATGTTTATAATTGTGGATAAAATGAAGCTGGAAAGAAATAGGCTTCTGCTAATATCTCAAAAAATGCAGCTAATGTACTGTAAAGCTAGTGACATGCTGTGAAACCATAACCCAGCTGTTGAGATGAGATAATTAGAATAGAATAAATTCTTGAGAGTCATTGGATTACTGTTAAATTCTAAAGTTGTACTCTTTATTTTTCTTTATTAGGAACTTTAACTTACAAAACAATAGATGTAGAAAGACAAAAGCTTAGAAAAATCATTTCTATTTAAAAAAAAAAATCAAATCACAGGATATGAAATCCAGATTGGTTGACATAGCAAGACAGTACAGGAATGGACCCTGATTCAATGTGCCGTACTCTTTAATACCAAACCACATTTGCTAACACATGAACAAAGTGCCCTAATCTAACATTTAAAACCTGCTACTGAACATCCAACATAACAATACAATTCGCGAGCGGCTCCAGCCACACTCCTTGCTACCACATGCCTTCAATGAGCTCATGGCACTAGCTATAAAAATTTAAAACAAAAACAAAAAAAGGAAACATGCATGTGCTTAAAACAAAAAAAAGGAACCATTCACCAGCCCCATTTACACAGGCAGTTTATAACGTATTATACGTTTGTCAGCTAAAAGGAGGATTGAAACCGTTTTAAATAAAAGCATACGTTAACTTTGGCCCATCCCTGTCCTAACTCATTTTCTTTATGTATTTGCTCAAAACTTTAATCATTTACTGTTATTTAATATTACAGGGCAGTTTTATATAAAGCACTCCTTCTGTGCAGTTCTGCACACATTAGTATTTACTGCACACTACGATGGTAACTTCATGTTTACAAAGTCAGAAGCTCTCAAATCTCAGGAAAAGGCTGGTAACTGATGCCCTTCGATTCTCAGGAATTAGATTTGTGGGGGAAATCAATACCCCTGGCTTTACATGTGTATAATGGGGGGGAAAAAAATACCTGACCATTATTCCAGCTAGAGGATCAGGTATAGGGGGCATAGAGAAAATGTTATAAAAATTATGGCAGACAGCACTTTCACAATCGATGCATTACCTCATTCAGTACGTAATGAAAGTCCTTTGCAGCTTTCAATATAATCCTCAAACATGCAAACCTCGAATAACTCCTTACTTGTTCCTTACACTACTTGTGTAATCCCCATCTTCTAAGTCTAGATAGAAGCCACTGCTTTCCTGACCTACTGCATGTATCAGGACTACACTGCATACTCTCCATCATATATATTAATTACGATAAGCTAGAATGACAAATATGGAAAGGCAGATCTCTTACTCAGAACAAACAGATCTTTCATTTGTTTTTGCAGTTGAAATTCTTATTCAATACTCAAGAGGTATCACAATAGCATTACCCTCATCTCCCTCATCTTGGCATACTTGCCTGTGTAACTGGGGCTTTCCATGTGCAGGGCAGTAAACGTTAGGAGGCAATTTGATCACTACCTCCTTTCGGACCTGGTAACAATAGGCCTGAGTAAATTTTGTTTTTATAAAAACAAACATAAACCGGACTTTTTTTTAAAAAAACAATCTTCATCAATATATTACATTATGAAGTTCACAAAAATGTACACTAGTATATATGCGTTTATTTTTTTTTTAAATCTGCTGGTAAGAACAGTTCGTATTCACAGACACAATGAGCAGTCAGCACCACCACAGTATTGTGTTGTTTGAATCCAGAAGATGACAGTTCTTGAAATCAAGTAGTAAGGTGATACTAGGGTTTTCACTATAAAGACTGTACCTTTTCCAGTCTAATACCTGCTCACCTCAGCTGCCATACTTAAGAGTGCAAGTGCATGCGAGTAATGTAGACAGTCCTAGAAGAGAAATTACAACATACGACAACATAACATACAAAAGCTTTAAGTTACAATTTCCTTTGTACCAATTACTTTAGTGTTCCTGACGATGGAAACATTTAAATAAAACATTCAAAAATATGAAACCATCTACAAGCAGGCTGCAATTTTAAAAAAGAACTGGGAGAGAGAAATCTTTCAGACCAATAAGTAAAAGGGGTAAAGCTAGCTTCTATAGGCTGAGATGGACAGCAAACAAATGAAACTGAAAATTTCTTGTAAATAAAAGTGGGCACTGTGAAACTGAAATGTGTTTTGCAGATGGGCCAACCTAATGTGCAACTGTTATGAAGATAGAACACGTTACTGCTGCAGAGGGATTTGCAATCCAAATAGTAGACTTAATTGGTGAATAGCAGTGTACAATGAGAAAACACCACAGATTAACCATATAACAAATGAAGAACTGGAAACTGCTGTCTTTTTAGCAACAATCAGGGTTAAGGAAGAGGATGATATCACAGGAAATTTTTGAAAGGGGACAGCAAGGAAGTAAATTTCCAATGCAAGTATTTGCAGATGAGGAGAGGTGATTGAACTGGAGGTGCAGCCACCAAGAACTTGTATTCAGGTAGACTAGTCCCAAGTGGGAAATTTCTAGGTTCCTCATGAGAGTCACGATCAACTCATCATTCATGAAAGCTTACGGAATAACATTGGCACAACATAGGACTAGGCCATCTGTGTTTGCTCTCCATCGAGGTAGGTGCATGTCATTAGAAACATTATACAGGGACTTTAATGGGGGGAGAGAAAAAAGGCTTTAAATGAAATTAAACCAAAAGCCCTAAATTCTCCCAGTCATCAGATTATATTTTTAAATTTGTGTCATAATTCAGTGTCTTAATGCTTTACGGGTGAGAGAATTTATAAAACACACTGCTGACATCTTGTGACAAATTATAAATTACAACTTTTGTGTCAATAAAGTGGACTGGTTCCCCAGCTTGCTATTTTGGATATTCCTGTTTACTGGAGCTCGACTCTGTTTTTGCTAGGTTTCAACACTTTCCCCAAAAGATATCCTAAAATCTTATCTTTCGAGGTTAAGGATCACAACAGTCTTGATATTCCCTTCTATGCTGTCCTATTATACGGCAACATAAGAAAAGTCAGGAATGAAAAAAAGCCATTCAGTCCATCAAACGCATCAACCAGGGCTAAATTATGAGGATAGATTACATAAATTGGGCTTTCATTCACTTGAGTATATAAGATTGAGAGATGATCTGATTGAGGTGTTTAAAATGAGAAGGATTCAATAGTGTAGATACAGAGAAACTATTTCCTCTAATGAGGAATCAAGAACAACTTGCGTTTATATAGCACCTTTAACATAGTGAAACATCTCAAGGAACATCTCATCTTCACAGGAAGATTATCAAGCAAAGTTTGACACTGGGCCACATGAGGAGATATTAGGCTAGGTGACCAAAAGCTTAGCCAAAGAGGTAGGTTCTAAGGAGCACATTAAAAGGTAGAAAGGCTGAGGTTTAGGGAAGGAATTCCACAGCTTAAGGCTTGAGACAGCTGAAGGCACAGCCGGCACATGTGGGGCAAAGGAAATCAGAGATGCATAAAGGGTCAGAATTGAAGGAATGTAGAGTTTTCAGAGGGTTACAGGGCTGGATGAGATTACAGAGATTGGGAGGGGCAAGGTCATGGAGGAATTTAAGGGGACATAAATTTTAAAATTTGAACTAGGCCAGCGAAATCAGGAAACACTTATTCCACACATATGGTAGTTGAAGTCTGGAACACTCTGTCGCATAAGGCTGTGGATGCTAGGAGCTTTCAAGACTTGAGATAAATTTTTGTTGGGTAAGAGTATCAAGGAATATGGAGCAAAGGCAGATAGGTGCAGCTGAGGCGCAGATAAGTCAAGTTTTAACTGAATGGCAGAACTGGCTTGAGGGACTGAATGGCCTAATCCCGCTTCTATGTCCCCCAGGTCCTGGCTCAACCCCCAAAACCCATGCCCCCCCCCCCCCCTCCCCACAACCTCCAAAATCATGAATCTTTACCAATTTCCCCTTCTCCATTCTTGATTTCCTTACTGGGAAACTGGACTCAGTTTCCTGATTCACTGAAATAATCTGGATTTGATCTTTTAACTTTGTTTTCAAGGGCATTTTTAAAACTAAATCTTGATTTTTTGAAAAGAGTGGATTCTTATCAATTTAGGTAAATGTCAAAATAAAACATTACTTGGTGGACAGAACCTGTAATACAAAAACACGAGTTTACACAATCCTTGGACAAGCTGTATGAAATAAATGCCATAGTTATACTGAGATCTGGCAATGATATACTGAATCCATCCAGGCAGCTATGAGCAGTTTTACTGGGAGATCTTACAGGTGCAATATCCATACGTGCAATTTCCCCCATCCAGAGTCATTTGCTGAACTGAAACAGCAACAATTGAGTGAGGTAGTTGCATTAGACATGGAGAGGAGCTGCAATTGGGTGGGGTGCTGGCAGGTTATAATGGTAGATGTCTGCCTCAGTAGTGACATGTAACCACTATTGGGTCTAGTTTACACCACTGCCAACTCACAATAATTCAATCAGGCCTATACTGGTTACGTGTCACTATTGATTTAGATCGGCGCTCAGTTTAAAAAGTCTGATCGTCCCTCCAAGTTGTTTCCCCTCTTCCAAAGGTATTGACTTGTGGTCAATTAAGGTCATAGGGGCAATGGCTGTCCTGGAGTACTTCAATGAACTGACTAAAGGATTATCTTTTATAAAGCCTTACTGTCTGTCTGCAAAGTGGTCATGGTACAACCTCATGATTGCTAAAAGAAAACATCTTTATGGGCTGAGCTGATTCACGGCAGGACGATATCACTTTTTCCCATGGTTGAAATGCTTAGTTCCGATTTGATCTAATCTGATCATTTTACTAAAATTTGAGATAGCAGGCATCAATGCCAACAACTATTCTGGATTAAGTATTAGCAAGTTGTAAGCACATTAAAATTGTCATTTTAACAGATCAGTTCTTTTCTACCACATTAGATAACACAAAAGCAAGCCTATATCCGGTCAAAAATGTAATAATGGTAATAACCTGAGAAAAAAGAATTAATTTGACTGTTGCCTTTCCAGTTTAAAGAAACCCAAATCCAGCTTTATATACTCTCCATTTAAAAGTTAATAAAACTGCAAAGTAGTTAGACACCACTGGTGAACAAGACTCTATAACAATGAAAACAATCTAGGTCAATAATAAGTCATCACACCTGCTCTTTTTTGAATGGAAGCTTTTTCAGTATACTCCAGATTTCCAATTTTTTATGCAGTTTCTCAGTTTCTGAAAGTTCAGACAATTGGAAACTCTCGTCCAACGATGACAAGTTGGTGTTTTTTTGCAAAGACTAGTTTCATAACACAAGTCAAGGAAATATTTGAGCTTCTAAGATAAGATGTTTTCAAAAGATTTCTCAACACATTCCTGCCCTTTCCAGTTCTAGAGAGATCTGACTGGCATCGTTGCTGTCTTTAAACAGAAGGAAGCAGACATCCCTTCCTCTTTCCAGAGCATTTTTGAACTTAACACAGTTTAAGGCAAACAAAGTGGAAAGATTTCCATTTTGATGTTGGGAATTGGCAATTCAATTATAAATAACCTATGTTTAAGGTTTTGCTACAAAACAGGTATTTTCTTCTCTAAAGTTCCCATGTAGTAAACCATTACTTAAAAGTACCTACTTCCAAAATTATTCTACCATAATGGCAGCATTTTGCTATTCAGTAATTTGGATTTGTCAAAACAATTCAGTACCTTGACCAAGCAATCATTTTTCACATGTGCATCACAATAGCGAGTGCTGGCGGACTATTCGACCATGGGAAATATTACAGCCAAGGCAACCCCATCCTTACCCTATGGGCACACTTCCAGTATACGTAATTGGATAGCAATCAAGAGAGGGAACCCTGGCTGATCACCCCTTCCCAACTCAGAGGTGCTGAGGTCAATTGTAGTACTCCAACTGAGATCAGCTAATTCAACACAGATCAATCAAACACACCTGGGTTCTGATGAATGGTCATTAACCTGAAACTCTTGTTTCTCTCTCTACAGATGCTGCCAGACTGCTGCTGTGTTTTCCAGCATTTTCTGTTTATATATTGGACTTTCAGCATCTGCAGTACTTTGCTTTTGTAGACTTGGGAAACTTCCTTGTTTATATGGCTGAGCTACTTACTGAGTAAGGGGTATAAAATCTAACAATTGTGAAGCTGTTCTGCAAATGGCAAAATTAACTGTGTCCAAACAAAGCAGCATGAAACCAGACACACAGATTGTCTTGCTAATAAATGATAATAAAATAATGAGAGGAATCTTAAATGAGATATTTAAGCCAGCACTGCAATGGAGAGGGAACCACAGACAAGATTTTTAGGCCGGAATTGTACTGTAGAGGAAGACACGGACAGGATATTTAGGCCAGGTTTGTACTGGAGGGGGAATCATGGGCACATTGTTAAGGGTGGCCCTGTGCTGGAGAGGGAATACTGTATGGATGTTTAGGACAGCACAGATATTGAGTGGCTGAAAGTGGTACTATCTTAATACACTCCCCTCTTCAATATTAAAAATAAATGGCAATGGGGATTTAAGATAACATCACTGTGATATGAGCATGCAAAAGGTGTTTGTTTCTCATATTCATTTTTATTTCAGATGGTGGACTGAGGCAAATATAAGCTTTTGGTTGACTGACCCTTTCTCTAATATTCATGACCTATGTTGCGTTGAAGGTTTTGCCCAAAATATATTTTAAAAATCAGCCTAAAGCACCATCTCAAGCTCAGTGTCAGCGAACAAAATAAAAACCTGATTTAAGTTATGTGAGCTGGTGTTTGAATAAGTTGCTTTTTGGAGCTCTGTTTCAGGATTGTTTTTCCCCTCCAAAAGAACCGGAGAGGAGACTGGACTCAAATAACACAAAACTGTCTTGTCATGCAATTTCTGAAAGCCTGGTGGGATAAAAGGAAAAACCACCTTCAACCAAACACGAGCTGTACCTGTAACGTAATATAGATCAGGACTCGTTTACAGAAACCCATATAGCTCTTAAGCATCCAAATGAATTTTAGATGCATGCTACAAAGTTACAACTAGCAAGCTGGTACCAACACAGTAAAAGGGGGGACCCAGCTCTTTTTCCATTGACTTTATATTGATTCATGAAAACTGGCTTTCAGCATAAATTCAATGACAGATGAGTAGGCAGTTGCTGTGTGCAATTTGTTGCACAAAAAGTGCTCAAAACCAAGCAACCTTCTGAGCACTGCAGTAGCATTTCTGCACCATAATTAAAACATTCAATTTTATTGAGTTTATGCAAAGAATATAATTAGTAAAAGTTTGTTTCTCTGATATGATTCAAATTGTGCTTTTTGATATTTCCAAGAGGATGTAAAAGGTCAGTGTGGTTTGCAAACTGCTAACAAATTGGCATTTCATTATTAAATGGTATACATAGAGGATGTACAAATGCTGCAGCAGTGTAAGGCAGTGGAAAGCAGTCGTGCACAGTGCCTTGGCACTGTAGCAGTTAGTCACTATATTAAGCACGAAATATCTTACCACTAAGTTTTCAAGTACCATTGTTTGTGTCACCTAAGAAGTACAAAAAAGGCATAGCTAGTATTGAGCTACCTTAAACTGGCTGCGTGTGCCAGAAACTAGATAGTGAGAGCAATTAGACAATATCAACTAGCTTTACATTTGGGAGGGCAGATTTGTGGGAGGGGAGGGGAAATTGAGAAATGTAATAGTGCCCTAAATTCTAGAGATAAGAAAAGGTGGGAAATAAACTTAAGTCTCAGTCTCAACAAACATTGAACTTTCCTCTCCCTATTTAAGGACTTTTGCCAGTTCACGGTTGGAGTTGCTGGGTGGAGAATGGCAAAGTACAACAGAGCACTCTGTCCCGAGGCAAGGGAAAAGTCAGCCAGAAGCAAGCCATTTCATAGGCATAAGGAGGTCTCCAGCCGAGTGATGCATGGGCATCATTCTAGCAGCTGAGTACTGAAAATATTTTGAAATAAAAATCAGTTTGAGAGCTGGATTTTGAACATTTTAAGAATCACAAAAAATGAATGACAGATTTTAAAACATGATGACACAATACTTCAATTACCTATAGTCAACTCCCGTACAGAGACAAGAAATAAAGCTGTCATAAAACCAGTTAACTAGCCCACAAATGCCAAAGTCCGTGTGTGGCAGCAAGTTGATAGCAGTTTGTATCTCTATCTAGCTTATTACTTCAGACTTGACCACAACGACAAACACATGTTCATTTCCTCTTCTCATCTTGAGGAGGTGCCTCATGCTGCAGTACGATTCCACAAGCACTGAGCATCCTGCGTTACCTCCCTATTACACCAACACATACACACAATTTCCAGCAAGAGTTACAGGGCAGCAACTGGGTGGGGGGGGGGGGGCGGTGTCACTAGCTGATTTTCCCTCCTACCCATCTAGTTTCTAGTTTAGGGGCACCACTAGCACTACAATGGCCAAGATTAGTTAAAACTCAGTGCAGTCCCAGGAACAAACACAGGAATTTCCTAGTCCATGCTGCTCAGTTCACTCTGGTCAGTGTGCGTATCAAAACAGCCCTCGGGGCGGTATTACTACAAAAACTCTGTGAACATGCAAACCTTTTAGCTGCAAGAAGGTTGCATCAGAAGCAGAATGTTGCATTTACTGGTTTGTTCTGAATGATCTGCTTTTCTATAAAATTCTCAAAGTAAACAAAATATATTGAATACGGTGCTCTCACAACTTACAAAAACAAAACTCGTACATTTTCTGGTATTCACACATAGATCATATTGAATAAAATTATTTAATCTCCCACATTTATTTGAAATTGTTGCAAAAGTCGTAATTTACATTTCCAAAGCTGCCATGTTATTGTTGCATGATCAGCTACATACACACTGCCTGCAGACCGGAAGCTTTCTGAAAACACTAACAATTCCTACCCTCATACAAAATCCAGCAGACAAAGCTCAATTAAGAAACAGTTTGCAGCAAAAGTGCTTGAAATCACTATGGCTGCATTCACTCCCAACATTCTTGTGTCCTGAATCTATCAGACCCACAACAGAAGGATTGACATTATCACAAAAGGAACATCCTGTTGGGTTTCATACAGTGGCTGTAAATATTCTCAGTGATGAGACTGGTGTTGTGACAGTAATTCTTCACAGCACGAGTCCTTTCACTTAAAGTATAAAATCATAAAACGGGAGCAAAGGGACAAGGATTTCTCTTGTGGTTTCTTCATCGTTGGTGGCAAATCATAACTGGTATTATGGAGCCTGAACTAATTAGTGAAGGTTCAGTGTGAGTGTGAAACAGCCCTGGGTCATAATGTGAAAATGCAAAATTACTGAATCAGTTCAAGCCTAGCTTGGTATAGCACCATGGGGAGTAAACGTAACTGCATCCAGTACACAATGCAAAGCAGGTTAAACATGTGTACCTGTGTCAGTCAGTGAATTAAGCGGCAAACAAAGGCACCTTTTGGGAGGTAAAGGATGAAAGTAACTATCAGAAATGGTAACTATTAGAAATCAGCCAATAATATGAATGATGACATAAACAGAATGCGTTGCAATGGATATACTACCTGAAAAAACCGTTGCAACAAGAGGGTTGATACTGCACACGTCCACATCAACTGACCTGGGACAGTTGGACAACTTGAACAAACCATTTTAATTGACAAGTACGGAATTAAACCCTACCATAATATGTATAGGAAGCTATATATGCTTCAGTAAACGAGCCCCAGGGCATGTGTAGCCCACATGAGAACACAGTGCTTAATCAGCCCCAACATGGTTCCCACTGGCTGACGTTGGGTGGTTTCAGTGAATTCCAAGAATGGTTTACGTATCTCATCCTAGGGGAAGGTCAGTCTCCTGTTCTTTTCTGTATTTCTGGTTGGCACCTGAGGTTCAGAATGCATTTCTGTGACAAACCCCACTCTGTTCTGCACAGTTCTTTGAGTGTAAAAGAGAATGTAGGCTTGGGTCTTGCACACTTCCTCCACGCTGCATACATTTAGCTTAGAGTCATTACAGTGGACCCAAAATTCTAAAGAGGAAAGAAAGGATACAGCAGATTGTAAAATACAGTATTTTTCAGTACATCAAAGTAAGCACATCAATTAAATTACTGTACAATCTGATGTGTAATTTGCATGCCCCCCCCTTTCTCGCTCCTCTCCTGAAGGTGCCGTTTCTTCCTTGGGGCACAGTAGCCTTCTGCTACTTCATCCAAGGAGCCATTCTTTAATTGTATGCATAGACACTGTCAGTAGGTTATTGGGGATTGGTTGGGACCTGAAATGTTAACTGTTTCTCTCTCCACAGATGCTGCCAGACCTCCAGAGTATTTCCAGCACTTTGTTTTTATTTCAGATCTCCAGCACCTGCAGTATTTTGCTTTTATTTTAGAAGCAAGACTCTATCCTCTTAAGTATGCTTATAGAAGCGGTGGTTACAGGATTGCAAGCAAAAGTGAGATGCCTAGCTGAGTTTTACCTTCGCTAGCCAAGGGGTATTTGGCACTCACAGTAGAAACCGAACCTGTTGACATCAGCTAACTCAGTACAAATTGAGAAATGAAGTGGAAGCTTTTAGTCTGGCAGGAAGGGCACTCACCCACGACACCTGCAAAGCAGCTATAGCTGCGCACCTTTATGATCCTTTCTTATTTATAGTACACTGACCTCCTTCTGTGTTGTAGCAGTATGCAGTGTAGTGTCCTGAGCCAAATCCTTTTCCATGATGCATCACCACAGCTGAGAGGTCATATATGAAGCTTTCCTTGCCAAGAGTGGCGGAAGAGTCCCTGCAGCAGTAAGGCTCCATGTTTAATACCTGGTCAAAGTTGACATGCACCCCTATCTTCTCACGATGGTTGCGGCCAGACCACCTAAAAACACAGTAGCTGCATCAAGAGGGAAATAAGGAATACGAGTACAGTACATCAATGCCCTGTAAAAAATCCTCACATTCTATACAAGATAACTCGATAAAAGTTTAAACAAAACAATTCAAATAGTCAGCTAACCGTACAGAATAAAAAGGCAAAAGGTTCAATCCCTGGTACACGCCAAGTTAGTTGATCTCAGCCACAGTACGCAGTACAACAGAACTGTGTCCCTCGTTAGTAAAAGCAGCAATATGTGGACGTGAAGGCAGGGCAAGATAAGCCCTGTCTGTGATGCATTCCATAGTGGAATGGCTTGGTGATGCTCAGTGTTCAGCATGACACTGTCAAGGGGTCACGTACAAATAATGGATACTTGGGCAAGGAACCACAGAGTGACCATCATCCATGAAATATTCCCTTTAACTTCCCTTTGCTGTGTGCAGCCCATTTCTTGCTCTGCGTGGTCCCTTTAAGATTGCCGCAGGGTGCGCATGCACACATCTTAAAAGGGACTGCCGCTTGTGCACGACCTGTTTGTCCACTGCGTGGCACACTCCTGATAGGTGCATGGCCATGCACCTGCGCAGTTTAAAGGGAATGTTGCACTCACGTAACAGTACCAGAAAAGGGTGAACACTTCCAGGTGAGGAGAGGAAGGACAGAAAAAAAATCAGGAGAGGAAAATATAGAGGGCCATGCATTTGCGGTGTGAAATCAACCACACTATTGATTTATTTAACAGGGTGAAGGTTAAATAACATGGAACATATGCATCAATACGTAGATTGAGAAGGGAGTACAGTGGACAAAAGGCGTCATGATGTCTAACTGCAGAGAATTAATTCAAATGGATTAAGGTGCAAAACATCAGTTGCTGTCGGGACAGTGTAATGAAGCTCCAACAGAGTGTCATAGATTATTACAGCAAAAGCCCATGCCTGCAATCTCACAAAGCAGGTTCCTGATCATGGGGAGGGGTAGGTTGAGAGACGAACCAGAGGCAGTCTAGTCCTGGACTATTCTTCCATGTACTACTACAACAACTTACATTTATATAGCACACATATTAAAACTTTCCAAAGCGCTAAAAAAGAGGAATATCAATATATTTTCGACACTGAGCTACAGAAGGAGATACCAAGACAGATGACCAAAAGCTTGATCAAAAAGGTAGGCTTTAAAAGTATCTTAAAAGAGGAGAGAGGCAGTGAGGTGGAGAGGTTTAGCAAGGAAATTCCTGAGTTTAGGACCAAAGTAGCTGAAAACACGGTCGCCAAAGGTGCAGCGATTAAAATCAGGAATGCGCAAGAGGTCAGAATTGGAAAAGCAGAGATCTAGAAGGTTTGTAGGGCTAGAATAATCGAGGCGTTGTCAGACCAGGAGCCAGAGAAGGGATGATGGGTGAACGAGATTCAGAGCGAGTTAAGATACAGGCAGCAGAGTTTCGGATAGCACAAATTTATGTAGGATGGAAGATGGGAGGTGGCTTGGAGAGCATTGGAATAGTCAAGTCAAAAGGTAACAAAGGCATGGTTAAGGATTTCAGCAGTGAATGAGCTGAGGCAGGATCAGAGTCAAGCAATGTTGCGGAAGTGGAAGGCGGCCAGTCTTGGTGATGATGCGGATATGTGGTCAGAAACTCATTTCAGGGTCAAGCACAACACAAAAGGTTGAGAATGGTCTTGCTCAATTTAAGACAGTTGCCAGGGGATGGAAACAGTGGTCAGGGAGCTTGTGGCAGGGACCAAGGACAGTGGCTTCAGTTTTCCCAGTAATTAGCTGGAGGAAATTTCTGTGCATCCAATATTGGAGTTCGGACAAATAGTGTGACAAATCAAAGACAGGACATGAAAGGATGCATGCTGTGAGGATACATTCTCTGCTTGGCTAAGACTGTACAGTATTGCAGAAAATGGACAACTCACGTAATATGCAGTAAATGTCTATAGGTATGCCTAGTGTAATTAATAAATAATGTTTTGCTGCTTTGGTGCTCCAGCAACAATAGGTTACTGCCACCAAGAACTGAACTTTCTCATACACAGAACAAGAGCTTCTGCCTGCTTTTCACTGATACTGCTCATGAAGAATAGTGCACATTTTCTCAAACATGGAGTATCTTACAACTTGCTTCACTCTGTAGCAACTATAGTTCAAGGTTAATTTATCGTAGTAACACAATAAAACATTAAATACATTTATTTTAGGGGGTTCCCTAGTTGCTCACAAGTTTATGCAATGATCATTTAAGAGGAAGAGGGAGGAATAATTAGAAACTGTTTAATTCAGTGTTTGAAATGAAAAGAAACACACAATAAAAATTAACCAGAATCAATTTTCAACATGTACAGAAACTAGACTGGAACCAGAATATACACACTGATGGTTCAAACATCTGCCTACATTTCTGGGCAGATTCTGCTCGATCATCAAATCAAAGTGAAGTTCTTCTTGCAGAAAGAGAGCAAAGACGACAAACTTGCAATTATACAGCGCCTTTCACAACTTCAGGCCATCCCAAAGCGCATTTCAGCCAATGAAGTAATTTTGATGTGTAGTCACTGGTGTAACGTAGAGAATGCGACAGTCAAGTTGAGCACAGTAAGCTCGCACAAACAGCAATGTGATAATGACCAGGTAATCTGTTTTTAGTGATGTTGATTGAGGGATAAATATTAGCCAGGACACCAGGGAACCCTGCTCTTCTTAAAATAGTGCCATGGGATCTTTTATGTCCACCCAAGAGTGCAGGCGGTTTAGTGTTTTGTCCAAATGACAACACCTCTGACAGTGCAGCACTCTCTCAGTACTGCAGTGGAGTGCCAGCCTAGAATTTTGTGCTCAAGTCTCTGGAGTGGAACTTGAACACACAACCTACTGACTCAGAGGCGAGAGTGCTACCCACTGAGCCATGGCTGACACAGAAACTAAGATTGCTGGAGGGACAAAGGTATAACTAACAAATTGGAATTCATGGATTACATAACTATTAATAGGTATTAATACAATCCATTGAAGCTGCAGCAAATTCATCCTACCTGAATCTTTTAAGGTGCAGACGGAGGACCTGAGGTAGTCTGTATATCATTAGCTGTTTTTGAGCTTCGGTCAGGACGAGAGGCTTTGGTGAGGATTTCCGTCGTTTACCTGAGAAGTAATTACACATAATTACATAGAATTCACAGCACAGAAGCAGGCCATTTGGCCCAACTCCTCTAGGCTGGTGTTCATGTGCCACACAAGCCATGTCCCATCTCTATTTAATTAAAATAGCATTATTCAGACATTCAGTTAAAAAGATTAGCTACTCGGCCCTTTTAAGATTGGGAGCAAAAAGGCTACCAGTACAGCGTCCAGGGCAAATGCACGTTTCCTCCAGTATAAACCATTGTCCTATTTATGGCAATGCTTGAGAACTTGAGTTCGCTCTACACAGAGCAATGGTAAGTTTGTTATTAAAGGTCTAGAGCAAACATAGTGCTGATTTTCCCTTCAGTGCAAACGATCAAAAGGTGTTTTGACCTAATAGTAATTGAGAACAATGCAATGAAACAACTACAAATACTTATTTAAATACAAGTATGGATCTTTTCTCTTAGGTTCCATCAAGTAACTACTGCTTGGGATCTCCAATGCCTCAATTTGTTCAGGCAGTGAATAGCTAAACCATATAGGCCAGAAATGTTCCAGGCATGATCCCTGGTCTTTATGGAGTTTGCCATCTCACTACATAAGGCCTCAGGAACTTTGGACAGGGAGGTCAAAGTTCCCACTCCTGGTTACCATTTAGCACTCATTATTGCTTCTGCAAACGTATGACCAGGACAGTATTAGGTGTAGATAGCCTGTCACTCAGTCTAGAGAATAAAACCATTCTGCAGATGCCATAGCCCTCTCGTGCCTCACCCAGGTAGAAGCCTGGATGGTGAGTGTCAATAGGGTGTTCAACTGAGAGGAAAACTCACTTAAAAGGGCATTGCTTACTGTTGCACTGATCGCAGGCGTAAATCCTCCCTTCCAAAGCCTCGGTTTCTGTAAACTTTGCCAGCATTTCTGTCAGAGTGCATTCTTTATGCTGGGTAGCACCCTTCTGAAGACAATGATAGCGCTCTGGAAACTCCAGTGAAAGATCCCAAAATGGTTCAATGGTGTTGGATTTGTAGTTGCACGTCAGGCATGTGACCTGTAAGAAGGGACAATAGAAGCAACAGATAACCCAGAATACTGTAGGTGGCTAACCCAATGAGATGACAGAGGTTCACAGCACAGAACAAAGTTATTCAGCCCATCTGTGCCATGCCAATTCTTTGCAACAGCAATCCAAAATTAATCCCACTATCCCATTCTCTCCAAGCATTCTCTCTTTCTCTGCTTCAAATATTTATCCATTTCTTCCTTAAAAAATGCAATCTCTCCCTCAACTGGTCCATGTAGCAAAGGATTCTATGCTCAACAGTCCTCTGAGTAAAGACCTTTCTACTACAGTCCTCACTTTCATAGTGACCATTTTAAATTGTGAATGATTCCCCAACCAGAGGAAATAGCCTTTCCCTATTCACCCTATTGAAATCATTCAGAATTTTAAAAAACCTCTATTAGATCTCCTCTTAGACTTCTCTGCTTCAATGGAAATAGTCCCAGTACCTCAGTCTCATAATTTTAGTTTCCTGCCTTTGATATCATCTTGGTGAACCTATTGTTTTTAAATGGAATGCCCAAAACTAAAAACAGTACACTAATTATGGCCTAACCATTGCTTTGAACAATTTTATCAATACTTCTTGCCCCATTTATAAAACGCAAATTCTTTTATTTCTTTATGGTTTTATCTACCCCTGCACTCAGATGTGCAGGAAATTATGTCCCTACACACTTCACAAGGAAAGGGGGATGGGGAAAGAAGACAACAGACAATCCATGAGTTAAGAGAACAGGTGATTGAAGGTTGATCAGAAGTTGAGAGCTGTAGGGGTTTAGAAAGCATTCCAACTCAGACAGGTGAAAGCTCTGTTACTGCTGGTATAGTGGAGGGGAAGAGGGAAGATGCACACAAGGTATCAGTCAACAGATCAGAGGGTGCAAACTGGCATGTGGGATTGAAGAAGCTTGGAGAGGCAGGGTTTAGTGAGACCAGAAAGACATTTATAAACAAAAGCAATTACTTTGAAATCAATGCAACTGAGGGATTGGGATTTAGCATTACCATCGCTTAATCCCCCACTATCATCATCCTGGGGTCACCATTGACCAGAAACTGAACTGGGCCAGCCATATAAATAACTCACCTGCTGGCTCCCCAATGCCCGTCCACCATCTACAAGGCACAAGTGTGATGGAATGCTCTCCACTTGTCTGGATGGGTGCAGCTCCAACAACACTCAAGAAGCTAGACACCATCCAGGACAAAGCAGCCCGCTCGATTGGCACCCCATCCACCACCTTCAACATTCACTCCCTCCACCACCGATGGTAAGTGGCAGCAGTGTGTACAAGATGCACTGCAGCATCTCACCAAGGCTCCTTCAACAGCACCTTCAACCACAACCTCTACCACCTAGAAGGACAAGGGCAGCAGATGCATGGGAACACCAGCACCTGCAAGTTCCCCTCCAAGCCACACACCATCCTGACTTGGAACTATATTGCCGTTCCTTCACTGTCGCTGGGTCAAAATCCTGGAACTCCCTTCCTAACAGCACTGTGGGTGTACCTTCACCCCAAGGACTGCAGCGGTTCCTTCCTAACAGCACTGTGGGTGTACCTATACCCCAAGGACTGCAGTGGTTCACAAAGGCAGCTCACCACCACCTTCTCAGGGGCAATTAGGAATGGGTAATAAATGCTGGCATAGCCAGCGATGCCCACATCTCCTGAATGAATAAAAAAAAAATTCAAATCTAACCCTCCAATAAATGGTCAGGTTTTTACACGTCTGCAGCTAAATTCATTTTTTTCCCCCCAGGACATCTTTTTCCTTCCCTTCGTGCCATTGCTCAGTTGAGGGGACACCTTTCCACCATTGATAACTCATATAAGCTTGGAGCTCTTCTCAGGAATATGCAAGAGTAGCTGAACTTCTTCCTCTTCTGAATAATACGACCAAGACGAGCAAACTTGTATGAGCTCATATCTTGCTATTCTGAGGCGCAAGCCCAAATACAGGATGTACGTACACAAATGACATGCGTTCACTAACAGTGCAAATTAATACATTCTGCCACATTTTAAGTGTCCAAATTAGTACATCCCTTTCTTCAGTTTCACAAAACCAAATATACAAATTCAGGCAACTCAGCAGCACAAATGCTTTCCTATTTCTGCTCCCGAAGACACTGCCTCATGTGCAGGTAGTTAACCTAGGTATCCATTTTTGAGAGTTTGGGTCATGAGTGCTGTCAAGCTAAATCACGAGTGAATGTTAACCCTATCTCTGTAACCTCTTCCAGCCCTACAACCCTCTTGAGATATCTGCAATCTTCCAAAACTGACTTCTTCGGCGGCCCTGATTTTAATCGCTCCACCACTGGCAGCTGTGCTTTCAGCTGCTGAGGTCCTAAGCTCTGGAATACCCTCCCTAAATGTCTCTTTAAGCCATTCCTTAAAACCCACCTCTTTGACTAAGCTTTTGGTTGCCTTTCCCAATATCCCATGTGGTTGTGTCAAATTTTGTTTGAAAATGCTCCTGTGAAACACCTTGGAAAGTTTTACTACATTAAAGGTGCTATACAAATGCACGTTGCTGTTATACCACAAGAAAAGAACCATGATCCCATCCTCTCTCTGGTTAACAAAACTGAAGCTCGTGCAATAGAAGAGTCAGTGTCCAACTGGATAAGAATTTGGCTTAAGGACAGAAACCAGTGAGTCGTGGTAAATGTTTTTTCAGACTGGAAGATGACAGACAGTGGTGTTCCCCAAGGATCAGTACTTGGACTGATTTTTTTTCCTACATATAACGACTTGGATCTTGGAATACGGAGTAGAATTTCAAAATTTGCTGATACCACCAAACTTGGAGAATGATATGAACTGCCTGCAAGAGGACATCGATACGCTAGCAGAATGGGCAGACAAGTGGCAGATGGAATTTAATACACACAAGTGTGAGGTGATGCATTGTGGCAGAAGGGATGGGGTGAGGCAATACAGACTTAATAGCGCAATTCTAGAGAACAGAGGGACCTGGGGGTGCATGTACATCAATCTTTGAAGGTGGCAGGACATATTGAGAGTAGTTAAAGCATAGGTGATCTTGGGCTTCATAAACAGAGGCAAAGAGTACAAAAGAAAAGTTATGGTGAACCTTTATATAAAGATCTGGTTAGGCCCCAACTAGCGTACTGCATCCAGTTCTGGTCATCATACATCAGGAAGGATGTGAGGGCCCTTGAGAGGGTGCAGAGACGATTTAACAGAATGGTTCCAGGGATGAGGGATTTTACCTACAAGGTTAGGTTGGAAAAGCTGGGGTTGTTCTCCCTGGAGCAGCGGAGATTTGATAGAGGTATGCAAGATGATGACAGGCTTAGATAAATTAGCCAAGTAAAAACTGCTCCCATTAGCTGATGGTACAAGGACCAGGGGGACAGATTTTTGACCAAGAGATACAAGGGGAACATGAGGAAGAATTTTTTGGGCAGTGAGTGGTGATGATCTGGAACCTGCTACCCATGAGGGTGGTGGAAGCAGGGACAATCAATGATTTCAAAAGGAAATTGAATGGGCACTTGAAGGAAATAAACTTTCAAGGCTATACGATCGAGCGGGGGAGTGGGACTGACTGGATTGCTCCCTGGAGAGCTGGTATGGACTCGATGGGTCAAATGCCCTCCTTCTATGCTGTAAATGGTTCTATGACTCAATGTCCATAGCCACACACTTACCAGAAGTGGCGATGAACAACAGTCAAGAGGCAGAAATCTGGGTGATTTTTTCCTGGGCCACTGTAGCCAACTATACCACTTCTACTGCTCCACTGGCTGCGATCAACTAACTCTGTAAACAAGGGATCAACATGGCTCAGTAGCACATATACTCCCTCAGTCACCAAGGCAATGGATCTGTGCTTTTTGTCAGAGCTACTGAATTCCCAAAAGTATAAACACAACTGAGGCAATGCTGTCAAATGGTGAATTCTGTGCTGATCTAATTTAATAGAACTGGTTTTCCTGTCGAAACTACTTGATTAGTTAGAAAACACCTGTTTCTGCCTGACTGATTGTGTGCTTGACTGCTAGTGCATGCAGCCCTGGTTTGATTAAGCAGCTTAACTGCACTCTCCCACTCACAGTGCCAGTAATATATCAACAAGTACTATATAATGACTACACCCTTTTCCACAGGAGTTGCCAGGCAGGCTCACACGTTAATCTTTCCTTTTGATTAGGAAACATCATACCCTCTTTTATTTAAAAAAAACTCTGGATTTTCTCTCCTCACCTGAACATACTGGAATAGAATGCTACAGTTACAGATCATCCTCCAGTACCTCAACCCAATTTCAGCCGTTCTTCACAGGAGATTAGACCAATAGGGATATCACAGCCCAGCTCAAGCTTACCCTCACCCAATTCTGCAAACAGTGAATACCAGACAGTAATGATGAGCAACTACCATAATTGATTATCCCCTCCTCAAGCAGAGAGAGAAATCAAGGACAATTGTATCCTCTCTAAATCTATCTAAGCTACTGGCTAACTCAGCATAGACTAGGAATCTGTATGGCTCAGTGACATGCTGCCTTTATCAACTCAGCCACCGGTGAAGCTACATTTCATTGATTTGATGTGAGGAAAACAAATTCATGCTTTGCTACTATGCGATACTGCATACACTATGACGTACTGCAGCCCCAGATCGCCTTGTCTGGGGACAGGATTTAATCCAAACTCATCAGACTTGATTCAAACATGCACTAAATTTTCCCAGATGATCACAGCAGATTTAAAAATTAGGAGGAAAGAATGGAAGATAAATTTCTTTAAAAACTGTTTGCAGGCAAAACATGGACAGTTAAGAGATACCGAAAAACAAAGAGCAGTTACTACAGCAGAAGGAATAAGGCTTTGCACAGCAATGATAGTATCAGATATGTTACAGGTTTTAAAAGGATTAGGGTTCAGAAACACAAACCTTTACAAGTGGGAGGACAAGTTGATTAAGCTTTGAAAATAGCATATGGGGTCCTAAGTTTTATTTATAGGATCACAGAATGGGAAGGCAGTGAGTTAATATCAAACCTAAACAAATAATTGATTATGCCAGAGTTGGAACATTGTCTGTAGTCTTGGGTATTTTATTTTAGCCAAGATGCAGAAGAGATTCACTAAGATATCAGGGATGACAGCTTTGAGTTATGAGAAGAAACTAGAAAAACTGGGGCACTTTTCACCAAAAGGAAGGTTAAAAAGAGATCAAATACAGGTTCAAATTTATGAGGGGCTTTGATAAGGTAAATTAGGGAAAGCTATTTCTGTTGCTTGGTAGGCCAGTAAATAGATGGCATAAATTTAATATGATCACTGAAAAGAAAAAAAAAAGAGGGGTTAGGAGATTTTATTTTTAATTCAGGGGGTTGATAGATTGGAGAACTTAAAAAACAAAATTATAGTCAGTCAACTGAACACATTTTGTTAATCTAAAAATATTAAATTCTTATTTGAATTTTGTAACAATGCAATATCAATGCTTCACTGGAACAGCGGAAATGGAAATTTCAGCTAATTGTCAAAGCTCAATCAGTCTCTTTTATTCCCCAATTTCTCCACTTTTCTTCAGACATGTGCTGATTAATGTTCCCTCTAATTTCCCTACGCTGTGCACAGCTCATTTCTTGCGCTGCACAGTCCCTTTAAGACTGATGCGCAATCGTGCATCTTAAAGGGACCGCTGCTTGTGCACGGTCTGTTCGTTGCCTGCGTGGCACAGCCCTGATTGCTGCGCAGCCGTGCACCATTGAGGGAATGTTGGTCCTGATATGGTTAAACTACACAAATGGCAAACTTTGGAGGTATCACTTCAGTCCCAAGATACTGAAATACATTTTTTCACCTTAACTGATTTTCAGTTAATGGCCTTTTGTGAAGACTAAGATCTTCCAATTGTTAGTTAAAAATGTTTTTTTGCAATGTGTTGCCAGAGTTAGTTGTAATATACTGGCTGGTCAACATTTGAAAAGGTTGGGGGTGGGGGCGGATGCTATTAGAACACAAGAAATAGGAGGAGTAGGCCATTCAGCCCTTCAAGCCTGCCCCACCATTCAATAAGATCATGGCTGATCTGTCCCAGGCCTCAACTCCTCTTTCGGGCCTGCTCTGCATAACCCTCGACTCCCCGAGATTTCAAAAATCTATCTACCTCCTCCTTAAATACGTTTAGTGGCCTAGCCTCCACAACTCTCTGAGGTAGAGAATTCCAGAGATTCACCACCCTCTGAGAGAAGAAATTCCTTCACATCTCAGTTTTAAATGTGTGTCCCCTTATTCTGCAACTATATCCCCTAGGTCGAAATACCCCCACCAGTGGAAACATATTCTCAACATCTACCCAGTCAAGCCCACTTAAAGTCTTATATGTTTCAATAAGATCACCTCTCATTCTTCGAAACTCCAATGAATAAAGGCCTAACCTGTTTAGCCATTCTTGATAAGACAACCCCTTCATCCCAGCAATCAGCCGAGTGAACCTTTTCTGAACTGCCCCCAATGCAAGTATATCCTTCCTTAAATATGGGGACCAAAACTGTACGCTGTACTCCAGGTGTGGCCTCACCAACACCCTGTACAGTTTTAACAGGACTTCCCTATTTTTAAACTCTAACAGAGAGAGAGAGAACAGCGGGAGCAGAGCTTTGAAAAGCACGCCAAGAAATCGGAAGCCACAGAGAGAGAGAGAGAGAACAGCGGGAGCAGAGCTTTGAAAAGCGCGCCAGGAAATCGGAAGCCACAGAGAGAGAGAGAGAGAGAGAGAGAGAGAGAGAACAGCGGGAGCAGAGCTTTGAAAAGCGCGCAAGGAAATCGGAAGCCACAGAGAGAGAGAACAGCAGGGAGCAGAGCTTTGAAAAGCGCGCCAAGAAATCGGAAGCCACAGAGAGAGAGAGAAAGAGAGAGAGAACAGCGGGAGCAGAGCTTTGAAAAGCGCACCAGGAAATCGGAAGCCACAGAGAGAGAGAGAGAAAGAACAGCGGGAGCAGAGCTTTGAAAAGCGCGCCAAGAAATCGGAAGCCACAGAGAGAGAGAGAGAGAGAGAACAGCGGAAGCAGAGCTTTGAAAAGCGCGCCAGGAAATCAGGAAATCGGAAGCCAGAGAGAGAGAGAGAGAACAGCGGGAGCAGAGCTTTGAAAAGCGCGCCAGGAGATCGGAAGCCACAGAGAGAGAGAGAGAGAACAGCGGGAGCAGAGCTTTGAAAAGCGCGCCAAGAAATCGGAAGCCACAGAGAGAGAGAGAGAACAGCGGGAGCAGAGCTTTGAAAAGCGCGCCAAGAAATCGGAAGCCACAGAGAAGGAGAGAGAACAGCGGGAGCAGAGCTTTGAAAAGCGCACCAAGAAATCGGAAGCCACAGAGAGAGAGAGAGAACAGCGGGAGCAGAGCTTTGAAAAGCGCGCCAGGAAATCGGAAGCCACAGAGAGAGAGAGAGAGAGAGAGAGAGAGAGAGAGAGAGAGAGAGAGAGAGAGAGAGAGAGAGAGAGAGAGAGAGAGAGAGAGAGAGAGAGAGAGAGAGAGAGAGAGATAGAAGAGAGAGAAGAGATGAGAGAGAGAGAGAGAAGGAATGAGAAGGAGAGAGAGAGAGGAGAGAGAGAGAGAGAGAGAACAGGCGGGAGCAGAGCTTTGAAAAGCGCGCCAGGAAATCGGATAAGCCAGAGAGAGGAGGAGAGGAGAGAGGAAGGAACAGCGGGAGCAGAGCTTTGAAAGAAGCGCGCCAAGAAATAAAAGCGCGCCAAGAAATCGGAAGCCACAGAGAGAGAGGGAGAGAGAGAGAACAGCGGGAGCAGAGCTTTGAAAAGCGCGCCAGGAAATCGGAAGCCACAGAGAGAGAGAGAGAGAACAGCGGGAGCAGAGCTTTGAAAAGCGCGCCAGGAAATCAGAAGCCACAGAGAGAGAGAGAGAGAACAGCGGGAACAGAGCTTTGAAAAGCGCGCCAAGAAATCGGAAGCCACAGAGAGAGAGAGGGAACAGCGGGAGCAGAGCTTTGAAAAGCGCGCCAAGAAATCGGAAGCCACAGAGAGAGAGAGAGAGAGAATAGGTAAATGGATGATAGTAGAATGAAGGGTAGGTAGTTAGTTTGATCTTAGAGTAGGTTAAAGGTTCGGCACAACATCGTGGGCCGAAGGGCCTGTACTGTGCTGTACTGTTCTATGTTCTATGTTAACAGTGGGAGCAGAGCTTTGAAAAGCGCGCCAAGAAATCGGAAGCCACAGAGAGAGAGAGAGAACATGGTAAAAGAGGGGGGGGGTGTGGCATTGTTAATCAAGGAGAGTATTACGGCGGCAGAAAGGACGTTTGAGGACTCGTCTACTGAGGTACTATGGGCCGAGGTTAGAAACAGGAGAGGAGAGGTCACCCTGTTGGGAGTTTTCTATAGACCTCCGAATAGTTCCAGAGATGTAGAGGAAAGGATAGCGAAGATGATTCTCGACAGGAGCGAGAGTAACAGGGTAGTTGTTATGGGGGACTTTAACTTTCCAAAGATTGACTGGAAATACTATAGTTCAAGTACTTTAGATGGGTCAGTTTTTGTCCAGTGTGTGGAGTGTTTTCTGACACAGTATGTAGACAGGCCAACCAGGGGCGATGCCACATTGGATTTGGTACTGGGTAATGAACCCGGCCAGGTGTTAGATTTAGATGTAGGTGAGCACTTTGGTGATGGTGATCACAATTCGGTTAGGTTTACCTTAGCGATGGGCAGGGACAGGTATATACCGCAGGACAAGAATTATAGCCGGGGGAAAGGAAATTATGATGCGATTAGGCAAGATTTAGGATGCGTAGGATGGGGAAGGAAACTGCAGGGGATGGGCACAATCGAAATGTGGAGCTTATTCAAGGAGCAGCTACTGCGTGTCCTTGATAAGTATGTACCTGTCAGGCAGGGAGGAAGTTGTCGAGCGAGGGAGCCGTGGTTTACTAAAGAAGTTGAAGCGCTTGTCAAGAGGAAGAAGGCTTATGTTAGTATGAGACGTGAAGGCTCAGTTAGGGCGCTTGAGAGTTACAAGCTAGCCAGGAAGGATCTAAAGGGAGAGCTAAGAAGAGCGAGGAGAGGACACGAGAAGTCATTGGCGGATAGGATCAAGGAAAACCCTAAGGCTTTCTATCAGGTATAAAAGAATGACTAGAGTTAGTTTAGGGCCAATCAAGGATAGTAGTGGGAAGTTGTATGCGGAATCAGAGGAGATAGGGGAAGCGTTAAATGAATATTTTTTGTCAGTATTTACAGTAGAGAAAGAAAATGTTGTCGAGGAGAATACTGAGATTCAGGCTACTAGGCTAGATGGGATTGAGGTTCACAAGGAGGAGGTGTTAGCAATTTTGGAAAGTGTGAAAATAGATAAGTCCCCTGGGCCAGATGGGATTTATCCTAGGATTCTCTGGGAAGCCAGGGAGGAGATTGCAGAGCCTTTGTCCTTGATCTTTATGTCGTCATTGTCGACAGGAATAGTGCTGGAAGACTGGAGGATAGCAAATGTTGTCCCCTTGTTCGAGAAGGGGAGTAGAGACAGCCCTGGTAATTATAGACCTGTGAGCCTTACTTCGGTTGTGGGTAAAATGTTGGAAAAGGTTATAAGAGACAGGATTTATAATCATCTTGAAAAGAATAAGTTCATTAGCGATAGTCAGCATGGTTTTGTGAAGGGTAGGTCGTGCCTCATAAACCTTATTGAGTTTTTTGAGAAGGTGACCAAACAGGTGGATGAGGGTAAAGCCGTGGATGTGGTGTATATGGATTTCAGTAAGGCTTTTGATAAGATTCCCCACGGTAGGCTATAGCAGAAAATACGGAAGTATGGGATTGAAGGTGATTTAGTGCTTTGGATCAGAAATTGGCTAGCTGAAAGAAGACAGAGGGTGGTGGTTGATGGCAAATGTTCATCCTGGAGTTTAGTTACTAGTGGTGTACCGCAAGGATCTGTTTTGGGGCCACTGCTGTTTGTCATTTTTATAAATGACCTGGATGAGGGTGTAGAAGGGTGGGTTAGTAAATTTGCGGATGACACGAAGGTCGGTGGAGTTGTGGATAGTGCCGAAGGATGTTGTAGGGTACAGAGGGACATAGATAGGCTGCAGAGCTGGGCTGAGAGATGGCAAATGGAGTTTAATGCGGAAAAGTGTGAGGTGATTCACTTTGGAAGGAGTAACAGGAATGCAGAGTACTAGGCTAATGGGAAGATTCTTGGTAGTGTAGATGAGCAGAGAGATCTTGGTGTCCAGGTACATAAATCCCTGAAAGTTGCCACCCAGGTTAATAGGGCTGTTAAGAAGGCATATGGTGTGTTAGCTTTTATTAGTAGGGGGAATCGAGTTTCGGAGCCACGAGGTCATGCTGCAGCTGTACAAAACTCTGGTGCGGCCGCACCTGGAGTATTGTGTGCAGTTCTGGTCACCGCATTATAGGAAGGATGTGGAAGCTTTGGAAAGGGTGCAGAAGAGATTTACTAGGATGTTGCCTGGTATGGAGGGAAGGTCTTACGAGGAAAGGCTGAGGGACTTGAGGTTGTTTTCGTTAGAGAGGAGGAGGAGGAGAGGTGACTTAATAGAGACATATAAGATAATCAGAGGGTTAGATAGGGTGGATAGTGAGAGTCTTTTTCCTCGGATGGTGATGGCAAACACGAGGGGATATAGCTTTAAGTTGAGGGGTGATAGATATAGGACAGATGTCAGAGGTAGTTTCTTTACTCAGAGAGTAGTAGGGGCGTGGAACGCCCTGCCTGCAACAGTAGAAGACTCGCCAACTTTAAGGGCATTTAAGTGGACATTGGATAGACATATGGATGAAAATGGAATAGTGTAGGTCAGATGGTTTCACAGGTTGGCGCAACATCGAGGGCCAAAGGGCCTGTACTGCGCTGTAATGTTCTATGTTCTAACCCCCCGAGCAATAAAGGCCAAAATTCTATTTGCCTTCCTAATTATTTGCTGCATCTGCATGCTAACTTTTTGTGTTTCATGTACAAGAACACCCAGATCCCTCTGTACTGCAATATTTTGTAGTCTTTTTCCATCTAAATAATAATCTGCCTTTTTATTCTTCCTACCAAAGTGGATTACCTCACACTTACCCACATTGAACTCCATCTGACAAGTTTTTGCCTACTCACGTAACCTATCTATATCCCTTTGCAGATTCTTTGGGTTCTCATCACAACATGCCTTCCCACCTATTTTTGTATAGTCAGCAACTTTGGATACACTACACTCTGTCCCTTCCTCCAAGTCATTAATATAGATAGTAAATAGTTGAGGCCCTAGAACCGATCCTTGTGGCACCCCACTAGTTATGGCTTTCCAACCTGAAAAAGACCCATTGATCCCGATTCTCTGCCTTCTCTGTGTTAGCAAATCCTCAATCCACGCCAACACATTATTCCAATACCGAGCTCCTATTTTGTGCAATAACCTTTTATGTGGCACCTTTTCGAATGCCTTCTGAAAATCCAAATACACTACATCTACTGGTTCCCTTTTATCCACTCTGCTTGTTATATCCTCAAAGAACTCTAACAAATTTGTCAAACATGATTTCCCTTTCATAAAACCATGTTGACTCTGTTTGATTGCATTATGTTTTTCTAAATGTCCTGCTATTTCTTCTTTAATAATGGACTCTAGCATTTTCCCAATGACAGATGTTAATCTAACTGGTCTATAGTTTCCTGCTTTCTGTCTCCCTCCTTTCTTGAATTGGGGCGTCACATTAGCGATTTTCCAATCCCCTGGTACCCTACTGGAATCCAGTGAGTTTTGGCATATTATGACCAATGCCTCCACTATCTCTGCTGCCACTTCTTTTAAAACCCTTGGATGCAGGCCTGGCGACTTGTCTGCCTTTAGTCCCATCAGTTTGTCCAGCACCTTTTCCCTCGTGATAAAGATTGTTACAAGTTCCTCCCTCCCATTTACACCTTGCTCATCTATTATTGTTGGGATGTTTATAGTGTCCTCTACCATGAAGACTGATGCAAAATATTGGTTTAAATTATCTGCCATTTCCCTGTTATCAATTGCCCAGTCTCATCCGCTAAGGGTCCCACACTTACTTTCGCTACTCTCTTCCTTTTTATATCCCTGTAGAAGCTCTTTCCGTTTGTTTTTATATTTCTTGCCAATTTACTCTCAATCAATTTTTTCCCTCTTTATTAGTTTTTTAGTCATTTGCTACTGGTTTCTAAAAAATTCCCAGTCCTCTGGCCTACCACTAGCTTTCGCCGCTTTGTACACCTTTGTTTTTGATTTGATACTCTCCTCAACTTCCTTTGTTTCCACAGGTGGTCCATCATTCTCTTTGAGTCCTTCCTTCTGACCGGAATAAATGTTTGCTGAGTGTTATGAAATATCTGTTTAAGAGTCTGCCACTGCTCATCTACTGACTTCCCCTGTAGTCTTATTTTCCCAGCCCGGTTCAGACAACTTTCTTCATACCTCTGTAATTGCCCTTGTTTAAGTTGAAGACTGGTTTGAGACCCAAGTTGTTCCGCCTCAAACTGAATTTGAAATTCTACCATGTTATGATCGCTTCCCCCTAGAGGATCCTTAACTATGAGATCTCTTATTAATTCTACCTCATTACACATTACCAAATCTAAAATAGCCTGTTCCCGGGTAGGTTCTGCAACATATTGTTCTAAGGAACATAGAATGGTTACAGTACAGAAGGCCATTCGGCCTTTCAGCTTTCTGCAAGAGCAACTCAACTAGTCCCACTCCTCTGCCCTTTCTCCATAGCCTTGCAAATTGTCTCTCTTCAGATGCTTATCCAATTCTCTTTTGAAAGTCACTATTGAATCTTCCTTCACCACACTCTCAGGCAGTGCATTCCAGATCCACTCACTGTACAAAAAAGTTTTTCCTCAGTTGTCAGTTCTTTTGCCAATCACCTTAAATCTGTGTCCTTTGGTTCTCGACCCTTCCGCCAATGGGAGCAGTTTCTCTCTATCTACTTTGTCCTCCAGACTCATGATTTTGAATCATCAAATCTCCTCTCCACCTTTTCTTCTCTAATGAAAAAAATCCAAGCTTTTCCAATCTACCCACATAACTGTAAGTCCCTCATTCCTGGAACCATTCTCATAAATCTTTTTGGCACCCTCTCTAAAGCCTTCACATGCTTTCTAAAGTGCGGTGCCCAGAATTGGACACAATACTCAAACTGAGGCCGAAACAGTGTTTTAGAAAAGTTCATCATAACTTCACAGGTTCTGATGAAAGGTCAGAGACTTGAAATGTTAACTGTTTCTCTCTCCACACGTGCTGCCAGACCTACTGGGTATTTTCAGCATTTTCTGTTTTTATTTTATAACTTTCTTGTTTTTGTACTCTACGCCTCTATTTATAAAGCTCAAGATCCCGTGTGCTTTTTTTAACCACTTTCTCAACCTGGCCTGCCACCTTCAATGATTTATACACATTCACCCACAGGTCTCTGTTCCTGCACCCCCTTTAGAATTGTACCCTTTATTTTGTATTATCTCTTCTCATTCTTCCTATCAAAATGCATCACTTTACAGTTCTCTGCATTAAATTTCATCAGGAATTTTCCACGTGTAAATATTCATCAGGGCTGGAGTGGCGTGGTAATGCTCTGAACAATTTAAAAGAATGATTAAAATTTTTGCAACATCTTAAATGTAATTCGGGGGTTTGCTTATGTGTCTGCTGAAACCCTTAAGATGTAAAGGTTTTAGGTTGTAACCATGATGGTGGAAGGCTGATGACGTGAAAAGCTTTTATCTGCAAAACTAATTTTTATAATTAGACACGAAGTAAAAACCTGATATGTTGGGTTACTTAAAACTTTAGATGTAAAGAAATGTGACTGGAGCCTGTGGAGAACTTTGTTTATGCTTCTGTATATGTGGTTTCCAGTTCAGAGATAGCATTGAATGCAGAAATGTTGAGTGAAATTGAGCTGTGAAGGGCTGAGACCTGTAGTGAACTCAACTGGAAATCAACAGAATAAACAGATGAAACAACACTGGGTGTTGTAACAGACAGATTAAGTTTGAAGATTGTAACAGAGGTTTGCAGGAGGAAGGGGTTTGGATAGGAAGAAATCATGAAAGCGACACAGCTGAGGTAGTCAGTATAAAAGAACAAAGTAACAGGAGTAGGCCATTCAGCCCCTTGAGCCTTTTCACCATTCAATAAAGATCATGGCTAATCTGTATCTTAACTCCATCTACCCACTCTGGTTCCGTAACCTTTGCCTAACAAAAATCAACCAATCTCAGTTTTGAACAGCTTTTTTGGGGGACAGCAGTCCAGATTTCCACTACCATTTGTGTGAAGTGCTTTCTGACATTGCCCCTGAACAACACAGCTCTAATTTTAGGGTTATGCTCCCTTATTCTGGACTCTCCCCACCAGAGGACATAGTTTCTCTCTACCTTCCCTATCAAATCCTCTAATCATCTTAAACACCTCAATTAGATCAGCCCTTAATCGTCTATACTTAAGGAAGTACAATCTAGTCCATGCAAACTATCCTCATAATTTAACCCTTTTAACCTTGAAGGAAGGCTGTGTCGAAGTCCTGAACAGGGTTCTGATGAGGCACAAATGCAGTAATGGATGAAGAGAATCTGCTCAAGGGTTGAAAGCTTCTGGGTCAAGTCAGACAGTGAAGAAAAAAGCAAGGCTGTTTTGCATGCTGCAACTTCAGAAACCAGATATAATTCTATATATTCTAAAATTGAATGAAAATCTTGTATGGTTAAAATTACAACCATATTAACCATAGGGGATTACTTGGGTAGGCAAAAATGCCTTGTTTTATTTTTCAGCTGTTTCATTGTTGGCATTCTGCAGAAAGAGGTCATTGTTACGCCGTACTTTCTAGGGAGCACTGACGTGAAGCTTTAATCAGAATACTGTTGCTCTGTTCTTTATATTTTGTTACATCTTATCCAACTAGGTTGAGGTACAATATGCAAATCTGCAATTAAGTTGGTTGTGGATATGAAATCCTGGTATCACCACTAACAGTCCTCAGATTGTAACCAAGTTTTCCCCATGCAATTGCTATACAGGATTTAGGAAAAGGAGTAGGACCAAGTGGATAGCTCTTTCAGAGAGCTGGCACATAGCACGATGGACTGAATAGCCTTCTCCTGGGCTGTAGCAGTTTATGATCCAGGCATTGGTTAGCTTACTTCTGATTTTTAATCTCCATTTGATTTTAACTTCTCAACGAATCCACCATTTCCATGGTGCCGAAGGAAAGCAAGAGATTTGATAATACATTTCCGTCATCGCTGTTCTTGAAATGGCCACTAGGAGGTATATGAGAGTTGCTTAGGGCAAAGTGGTCACTAAATAAATCAATACAGTACTTCTCTTCGATGATTTAAGATCAAAATGGGGTTTGCAAGGTCATCGGGCTTTGAAAGGTCATCAGATATCCGACTGTTTAGCGTGAACACATGTGGCAAGAACACAGTACCTTAAAAATGCAGCATTCCCTTTTCTCTATCTACTGACTATGTTGTTTGTTAATGTTATTTCTATTGCTTTATGCAAATAAAGAATGCTTTGTGCAATGGCCGCACTGATTTCCTTTGGGTATATGACACTGAACTTGGAACAGGGGGTCCTTGGGAGTGTGTCAATATTTGCTAGAGGAGCCAATGCAGAAAAGTTTGAAAAAATACTGGTTCAGATGAGAATAGAAAGTTTTGTGCATGGGGGAATCACAACTATGAAAGTGCACTCTATCACTCTGTGACACAGCTTTATTTAAGTTTTCAGATCCAATACTGATCATATTTTCACACAACATATACCAACAACTTTTAAAGAAAAATAAATGAAGGCAAGTTTCTCTACTCCGCTATCCCTAGTCTAGTTGCATTACAACAGACAGCATCTGCAGCCCAGATGGAACCTGCTCCCAGGTCTCCGCCAATGCTACTGACTCAGTTTCCAGGAAGTGCAAAACGAGCCGAGGGAGGGGCCTCAGTCCAAGTTTCCCCAGCTAAGGAGAATGTCTGGCTTTCAGCTCCCAACTGCTGTTGTGACCTTCTGTTGGAAATGCGTATATGGATACGTAAGAATTGGATTAGGCTCAGTTCTGCTCTTTCACAAATAACCACCAGCAGTTACTATCTTGACCGGCACATGAAGAGTGGCTCATAACCAGCAACTAGCCCACTTTGTGGAATATATTCTAGTAACTTGAGCAGTAGCACAGGAACAAAAGTAAGGTCGGGGAGAATCAAACAACTGGCTGATGCTATAATTAATGACTCTTGCTGTCACCTTTTTGGGACTATGCACTTATGTGCTTTGTCCTTTCTAAAGTTTTGATAAAATCCTAAATTAAAAAGTGTCTATATATCCGGATAATGATTATAATTTAAATTTTTATTCTATTACTTCTCACAATTTAAATAAGTTGCTGCCTGTACTTTAAGTTGCTATTTGCTTGGAAATTTACCCTCTGCTTTGCTAATCTTTATCCACTAGAATATGTGCAATCTCTACCAATTCGGTAGAATTTAACCGTAAGTATTGCAGATCCAAATATGCAAGAACAAATAAGCTAGCCTGCAACTATGCTCAAGTATCTTTCAAACTCTCAAAACCCTGGTAATATTTTTTTTTATTTCCAAAATATACTTTATTCATATAAATCTGTAAAAAATACATTACCAAACAGTTTCAAACAGCACCAAGTCAAAATATACAAACAGTGCCAGGGAGATCAGTTTCCTTCAATACAATCATGAGTTGCCTCACAACCCTTCCATTTCATTTGTCGTGCCATATACATTTTTACATTTAACAGCACACAAAATTTTCCCGATACAGTTCGAGGGGTTTCCCATGGATCCAGCCTCTCAGTTCAGCTTGGTGGGGGGACCTTACACTGTGGTCTTTCCCCATTGAGCCTTTGCTGCGGCTGCCCCAAGCTTTAGTGCGTCCCTCAGCACGTAGTCCTGGACCTTGGAATGTGCCAGTCTAAAACATTCGGTCATGGACAACTCTTTGCGCTGGAAGACCAGCAAGTTTCGGGCAGACCAAAGGGCGTCTTTCACCGAATTGATAGTCCTCCAGCAGCAGTTGATGTTTGTCTCGGTGTGCGTCCCTGGGAACAGCCCGTAGAGCACAGACTCCTGTGTTAGAGCTGCCTGGGATGAACCTCGACAAATACCACTGCATCTCTTTCCACACCTGCTTTGCAAAGACACATTCCAGAAGGAGGTGGGCAACTGTCTCTTCCCCACCACAGCCACCGCGGGGGCATTATGCGGAGGGGGAGAGACTCCAGGCGTGCAGGAAGGATCTGACGGGGAGGGCTCTTCTCACCACCAGCCAAGCTACATCTTGATGCTTGTTTGAAAGTTCTGGTGATGAGGCATTCCGCCAAATGACTTTGGCGGTCTGTTCGGGGAACCATCCGACAGGATCCACCGCCTGTCAAAACCCTGGTAATATGGATTTCTTCCTGCTGGTGGGTCCTGTAACATTATATCTTCGATGTAAACACAGAAACTGGTTAAGCAACAGGAAACCCCTTTATATTGCAAAACATATTCCAGCAGAAGCAATTTCAAAATTTGAAGGTCTCCCTCTGTCCAGGTTTATGCTATTTATATATGGCAGCAACACAGATGACATTGGCAGCAATGTCTGAACAGTGCTTGTGCAGGAACCGTGAGTGGTTCAGCTGCTTAACAGTCAGGAACGTAATGTTCCAATTCCTGATTGGCCCACTCTTGTTCCTCTGTCTTGCTCCTGGAGGCAGGAATGAAACCACCTGCTGAGGTGGAGTTTTGCATCTCTGGAGTCATAGGTTTTGACTTATTCACAGTGCTTCTGGAAGCTGTTAATATAAATAAGGTATGAAAAACCCAAAGTGCACAATGCTTGACCTGAATCATCATACTTACATATGTTCAGATTTAATACTGCTGGAGTTTCACTTTGCTTGCTGCCCTACAGTCTGCTGCAATGCAAATGAGCTGACCTAAAGGTATTCCAGCTGATACCTTGGGAATTCAGAAAAGCAGCTGGATGGAGCCATTGTAAAATGAGCACAATGAGGCAAATAAAAGGCATAAAATCAATTTTATAAAAATGGCATCAATATCTGTCCTGAAAGAGAGGGTGGTGATACATCAAAAACATGGATGCATATTTCCCATAGAATCATATCTATTCTTTAAATACTTCAACTGCCCCATGTTATAAATTTACCCCCTTTGAAGCAAAGGGCAACTTCAGGAAGTGACTGGCAACATGCACAGTTGTTCAAAGACCTGGAACTTAACCTGATTTGGATCCTGCTGGTGTTCTACAATTAAAATATGAACTAAGTCCTGGGACACAAGCAATGTAAAACTTGCAAGGCTTACAATGAATTCATAATAAATTATTAGTTAAACGAATTTGTGGCATATAAATCATAACCAACAGATTATTCAGCCTCTATTTCTGTGAAAAGGGCTCCTCTTCAGCGGTATGCTCTACTTCAGTGACATCATGAATGGGGGAGGGGAGGAATTGATTATGACCCAAAGGAAATTTTTTTTTAAATCCACCAGGGGTTCCACTCCAGATTAGTACCCAGTGAGCAGTGCTAGAAAGTGTACTGATGGGTGAGAACAAGATTGGGCTCGATTCTGATGCTTTCCAGAGTCAAATAGCTTACCACGGGCTCATTATCAAGACACATATGTTAAGAATGGTGACTTGGGCAAGATAACAGATGGCTACAGGCGCCCAGGGAATTGCTGCACTCCAGCAACAAGCAGCACCTTCAGGAGAGCAGTGAGAAGATTATAATTAAAAAGTTAAAACCCAAGGTTAGAAATAACTTGTACGTACTCTGACTGGTATTGCCGAACAACTGATCATTAAATAACAAATGTTAACAGGCTGGAAATGAAAAAGGTATCAAGTTCTCAGTTACAAAACAACCTTTTCAGTTTTCATTAAAAAGTGAAGGATGGCAATGCCAAAAGGACATAGCTTTAACTTTTATATTTAGTGCAGGTAACTTTACTGCTACATCTCATGCATGTGATAACTGATAGAAGAGTGCTGACACTGGCTACAAAGTGGAAAGTATTTCATTCAACAGTATTGTCATCCTTCATCTTGACAAGATCAGATCACGAATGAAGAATTAAATTAAAATAAGACTGCACACACTGTCATTTTCATTTACCTGACTGAGCAGCTGCCCATGAAAGATGGTGTTTACCACCTTGAGAACCTGCTTGGTGAGCTTCCTTTGGGAAAAAGGAATGAGGATCCTGTGCTTCGTGCCTTCCGATTCCAGCTCCTGCTGCACTTTGTCCAGTAATTCACAAAGAAATTCCTGAGCGTCTTGCTGACCATATCCCCTGAATGCTGGGATCAGGCTCCATACAGAATGCAACATAGCAAATGGGGATACCAAAGCCCATTTTCCAGACCACATTACTCGAAAGAGTGTGTGAAGTTCATGGCAAAGAGAGATGTGCTTCGAGCTAGGTTCCTTGGGTTGAATAAGTTCCAGGTTCCTTGCCATAGAGGCACCTCCATTCAAACCAGCTGGCATACTGTATCTCCCTGAAGTTCCCACATGATCGTTTCTTCCTGCTAGGCAAGTTGTAGGACCAATCCCCAGCGTGACCTTGTTAGACAATCTCGTTTTTCCATTTGTGGTCCTTGCCAATAATTCTTCAGTCTCACAGAGATCAAGGGTTAAGAAACACTCTCTGAACTTCTGCAAGTGACTCAGTACTTGCAGGATGGAGTTCATGTAGCAGGTATTACCAAGGTTTCTTAGACCCGTAACACCAGGAGTTACCACTGGTTTACGCTTGGCAGCGTAATAGCGCTTCATTTTGTTCCTTTGTCGTTTTGAGGTAGGGACAGTTTGTAGCACCTTTCTTCCAGTTGGTTTTCTGCACTTTCTCGAGATATGATCCTCCTTCCGGATTTGAAATAAAATCCTTGCACTTTTCCTAGGTGGAGCTTTGGCAAGCTCTTCCATGAACTTGCGTTTTAGCTCCTGTCGACGCTTCCTTGCTTCCTCCTTTCTTCTATCCATTTCCTCCTGTAGCCTCTTTTCTTCCAATCTACGTTTCCCACTGGTTGTCTGTTCAAACCAAATGCGCATTGCCTTTGTTAGCAAAGACTGCCGTCTGTGCCAAAGAGCAGTGAACATCTGCTCTGTACTATGAGTCTGCCCTTTTTTGTTCTTCTGAAACGAACAAGGAGATTCCCCGCAAGCCATTGACCGCAATGCCCTGCCACTGCGTGCAGTCGGACTGTACTTTTGGTTCCTTATCGCACTTAAAGTGCTTCTCAGCAGTTTTAAATCCCCCGTAGCATTGTCATTCAACACGTAGTCGTCACAAAGATAACAAAAGACATAAAGTTCATTGACCTCCATGGCCAAAGGATGCCTAGTTTCCTCAAAGTGTTTGAGTGCATGCTCTTCAATGTAGCGGCCACAAGCCACATGGGAGCATTTAAGACAGGCCCAAACAGACTCAGTGGTGTTGCAGTCCATGCAATGCCACTTCTGGGGATTCAATATGGAGTGATTTTGGGCGAGTCGCAGACGCCCTACATGCTTACACCTATCCATGGCTTTAAAAGCTCTCAGAAATATTCTGGTTGTAGTATCCTTGACCTGCTGTACTGCTTTAACCTGTACAGAAAGAGAAAAAAAACTTCAGCTGTTGAAACTTTATAACAAGCTGTAAAGCATCAAATTAGAGAAGATTCTCACTGAGATAAGGTCCAAGCCCTTGTAAATGCCCCACTTTTAATGAGTTACTTTTGCCAAACAAACCACTGTTCATTAAAGTGAACAACAAAAGACAACTCATTTCCTTTACACACCTTCTAGCCACCAGCTCAGGAATAGCACATCAAGAGGCCTTTACTGCCCTGTCGTCTAGTTAATAAAGGGTTACAAGCTTGTTGACAAAGGATCTCAACATCCTCAGAGGACAACAGCATCAATTCTGAATCAAGACATCAAGTTTGATGTTGGTTGACCCCTAAAGGTGCAGTTTTATGAAAATAAGGTATACAAAAAAAAAGACAAGTTTAATATTTTTCTTATAGTAACAAACAGAATCTAAAACTACAGGGGGAAAATAGGATAAAGTGGGTGCTGTTTGCTACATTATTCAAAGAATGAATTTAAGTCAGCTAGGCTAGCTTGCTGACTTTTTTTCTTCCATGACTAGGGTTTTCATCCAACCCATGATATTGTGAAAGTGTGATCACAATATATAGTTACGTGCAGTATAAGAAAAGACAAAGAAAAATTTGAAGGCAAGGGCACTTGACTGGAAAAATAATTTTTTTTTTTTAGAAATACAGCACTGAAACAGGCCCTTCGGCCCACCGAGTCTGTGCCGACCATCAACCACCCATTTATACTAATCCTACACTAATCCCATATCCCTACCACAATCCCCACCTGTCCCTATATTCCCTACCACCTACCTATACTACGGGCAATTTATAATGGCCAATTTACCTATCAACCTGCAAGTCTTTTGGCATGTGGGAGGAAACCGGAGCACCCGGAGGAAACCCACGCAGACACAGGGAGAACTTGCAAACTCCACACAGGCAGTACCCGGAATTGAACCCGGGTCGCTGGAGCTGTGAGGCTGCGGTGCTAACCACTGCGCCACTGTGCCGCCCCCTAGTGTGATAAAAATAGTGTGATAAAAAAGGGATATTGCTCAGATTAAACTGAAGGAAAAATTGACAGATAGATTAGAAGTAGAAAATATTTAAACAGTGGAGGAATAGGTAAAAGCATATTCCAGTAGAGGAAATTGGAAGTTTTCAAAGTCTGGGGTGGTATAGATAAATAGGGAAATGAGAGATTTTGAAACTAGAAAAAACATAACTTACAGTGCAGATAAAAAAAAAGAGGAAAACTACAAAAAGGCAGATCAGGAATGACTAAAAGTAGTATGAGTGAAAATTAATAACAAAAATATTATAAAGGTATATTCCTAGTGAGAGGATAGTCAAGATTTTGGTATGGTTGTGAAAAGGAAAAATGAAGATTAAGGGAATGGCAGATATACAAAATGTGCACTTTGCCTCAATTTTTTTTTTTACAGACAAGGCGGATATTAGGATTGCATAAACACTATAGAACCAAAAAAGTTTATAGCGCAGGAGGCGGCCAGTTGGCACACTGTATCTGTGCTGACTCATTGCCAGTTAAATCTAAAATTAATTCCACTTTCCTGCAATCGTCCCAGAGTCTTGTATCTTTATCTATTTCAAATATTTATCCAGTTTTCCCATAAACAATGGTCTCTGACTCATCCATTCCCTGTGGAAAAACATTCCATGCTCTCACAACTCTGAGTAAAGAAATTTCTCATTCTCTCCCCTCGATACTTTAGTGGTCATTCCCTGTTAACCCTATTAAAACCCTTCATAAAATTGAAGATCCTGATGAAAGTTAGGGAAGAAAATGCAGAAGCTCTAAGATTTTCCAAAATTCTGCACCAGATATTTGGACAGTGGCAAACGTGACACTCTGCAAAAAAAAAAAAGGAAATGCAGTAAGCCAGAAAGTTATAGGTCAGCCAAGAGCTTATAAAATAGAGTGAAATTACTAAACACCTGAAGAAACACAAACTAACATCAACTTCTAAAGACAAGCCATTCTTGACTATTCTTACTGGATTTTTCGAATAACAGAAGCAGAGAAGGAAATGCAGTGAATTGGTTTATATGAATTTTCAAAAACCATTTGATGAGACTTATGGCAATGATAATGGCACATAGACTTATAGCAGACCTGGCACCTGTTTGCTGAAAGGGATATTTAAAATGCTTTTGAAGAGCTATTAAGTGAGCATTGCATAAAAACATCCCTGACTGGTACCAAGATTGCAATTCACTTAATAGGCCTGAAAGGATGGCTAACCTGGGAAATGCTACACTGAATGATACAGTAAGGGATGCACCAAGGTTGATGCTCAGACCGAGTAGGTAGAGGGAGCTCCATACAGTGAAGAGATAGATGAGCATATTTGTGGCACATTTAAAAGGCTTGTATCAAAATAGAGTAATAATGATAGGAGATTTTAATTACCCTAACATAAACTGGAAAAACACAGTGCGAAGGATAAGGAAGGAGAGGAATTTCTGATATGCATGCGGGAGAAGTTAATACGTCTCCAGTCCAGCAAGGGAGGAAGCAATTTTGAATTTGATTCTGGAAAATGAAGTAGGGCAAGCGAAGCATGTTACACTAGGAGATCATCAAGCTAACAGCGACCACAATATAATTTGGTTTGAAGTAGTTATGGAAAGAGACAAGAAAATATAAAAGGTGACATCGCTAATTTCAGGGATTTAAGAAGGGATGTAGCACAGGTAGATTGCAAAAGGCGATTGCAGGGTACAGCAGTAATGGAGCAATGGAGGGCATTCAGGGAAGAAATAATTCAGGCACAAACTGGGCACATTCTCTTGAAGGGATAAGGTAGAGCACCCAAAGCTAATGTCTGGATGACAAAAGAAATAAAGGTTAAAATAAAATGGAAAAAAAGAGGCTTATAACAAATGTCAGCAGGAAGATTCAGTTAATAATCAGGAAGATTTTTTTAAAAATATATATTCGTTCATGGGATGTGGGCATCGCTGGCTAGGCCAGCATTTATTCCCCATTCCCAATTGCCCTCGAGAAGGTGGTGGTGAACCACCTTCTTGAATCGCTGCAGTCCATGTGGAAAAATACAGCAGGGAATTGAAATATTAATATAAGCAGAGAAGTTATGAGAAAAATTAGCTAGAAACATTAAAACTTTAAACCCTAAAACTTTAACTGCGTAAGCAGTTAGCTAGGGGTAAAAAACAGAAAATGCTGTTAATATTTTAGGTCGGCACAGTGGTTAGCACCGCAGCCTCACAGCTCCAGGGACCCGGGTTCGATTCTGGGTACTGCCTGTGCGGAGTTTGCAAGTTCTCCCTGTGTCTGCGTGGGTTTTCGCCGGGTGCTCCGGTTTCCTCCCACATCCAAAAGACTTGCAGGTGATAGGTAAATTGGCTGTTGTAAATTGCCCCTAGTGTAGGTAGGTGGTAGGGAATATGGGGTTACTGTAGGGTTAGTGTAAATGGGTGGTTGTTGGTCGGCACAGACTCGGTGGAACGAAGGGCCTGTTTCAGTGCTGTATCTCTAAATAAATAAAACAAATAAATCAGAACAGTTAACTCTCTTTCCACAGATGCTGCCCGACCTGCTGAGTAATTCCAGCATTTTCTGTTTTTGTTTCAGATTTCCAGCATCTGCAGCGTTTTGCTTATGGCTAGGGAAAGAGTTGGGCCTTTTAAGGACCCAAAGGGAAATCTTCATGTTGAAGCAGAGGACATGGCTAAAGTATTAGATGAGTACTTTGCATCTGTCTTTACAAAGGAAGCTGATGACATGAAAGTTACACTAAGAGGAGTGGGAAGTTAAGGACAGGATAGTAATGGATAGAGAAGATATACCGAAGAGATTAGCAAAACTGAAATTTCGTGAGTCACCTGGTCCAAAAGGAATGCATCCTAGGTTGCTGAAAGTAGTAAAAGGTAGAAATAGCAGAGGCATTTGTTACAATCTTTTAATCCTCGTTGGTTACAGTAGTGGTGCCAGAGGACTGCAGGGTTGCTAATGTTACTCACTATTCAAGAAAGGGAAGAGGGGAAATCAGAAAGCTACAGGCCTATCAGTCTATAATTGGTTGTGGAGAAGTTATTGGAAACCATTATCAGGAACAAAATAAATTTTAATTTGAAAAGTTAAGAGTCAAAGAAAGCCAGCATGGATTTGCTAAACACAAATCATGTCTGACTAACCTGATTGAATTCTTTCAAGAGCTAACAGAAGAATGATCAAGGCAGTACAACAGATGTTCCACATATGGAGTTTCAGAAGGCATCTAACAAAGTGCCACACAGGAGGATTACTGAGAAGGTACAAGTCCATGTGGCAGTATGAATACAAAAATAAGAGTTGTTGTTGATAAGTCTGGGAGCTGGTTTGCAGTCGTGTTTTCCAAGGGTCAGTTTTAGGTCCATTACTCTTTTCAGTTTTTATAAACAATCCAGATCTGGGTGTAGGGAGCAGCATTATAAATTCTGCAGATGATATGAAGCTTGGAAAAGTAGTAGATGGTGATGAAAATAGTTATATGCTTTAGGATGACAAATAGGATGGTGAAATGGCAGATGGAGTTCAATGCGGAGAAGTGTGAAGTGAGAAATCCTTAAAGGTGTCAGGGCAAGTTGATAAGATGGTTGCAAAGGCATATGGGTTACTTGGCTTTATAAACAGAGGAATAGAATAGAATAAAATAGAGATATTATGCTGGAACTTTATAAATCACTGGTTAGGCCTCAGATGGCATTCTGTGGACAATTCTAGGCAACACACTTCAGCAAAGATGTAAAGGCCTTAGATGGGGTACAAAGGAAGTTCACCAGGATGAGGGACTTCAGTTGTGAGGAGAAGCTGAAAAAGTTAGGACTATTTTCCTTGGAACAGAAACAGTTAAGAGGCGATCTAATGGAGTTTTTAAAGATGATGAGAGGTTTTGATAGATTAGATAAACATTCATCCCTCTGGCGAGTGGGTCAATAACTAGAAGTCACAGATTGAAAATTAATGGCAAAAGATTTAGAGGGGAGATGAGGAGAATTCTTCTCACTCAGAGTTGTTGGAATCTAGAACACTGTACCTGAAAAGGTGGTGGAAACTGGTTCTATAAATAATTTTGGAAAGGGAGCTGGACAAGTTCTTGAGGATGAGGAACTTACAGGATTACAGACAAAAGGTGGGGATGTAGGACTAAGCATGGCTGCTCTTTCAAAGAACCAGTGCAGGCAGAACAGCCTCCTTCTGTGCTCTAAGTTTCTATGATTCTATGATACACAGCACCTAACCATGACATATCTGACTTAAAGAATTCTTGATCCCAATGACAACTGCCTCCAATGCTTCATTTCCCATTCTTCACTTTGGTGAGAATAGCAGAAAGACACTGTGTGATGAAGCATCAGATATGCAGACCAGAGGGTCCTAGATTTGATTCCTGGCCTGTGCTGTTAGCCATTCTCACCTGGCCAACTGCAATTGGGCTCAGCTTCCTTCCCTGGGTTACAGAGTAGAAAACTCAGCCAGGATGCCCATTGCTGGTTCCTGCATAGTGACCACTGTTGGAAAGTGCACAAGTGGAAAGAAATATACCAGTCGACTCGTCTGTGAAATTAAGGTATTAAGGGATGGCTGGCAGTATGGAACAAGAGTCAGTGACTTCAGAAGGAAAAAGAAGAGATGAGAAAATTTGAAAATTAAACTAAGAGTTAGTAGGTACAACCCTCAGGCAAAGGCCAAGATACAAAAGCTATCTTCCAATAGATAAAAATGATTGCGCCAATTGTAGTGCAAGGACAATTAACAGATATTAACTGCAAAACACATTTCTAATCTTTGGAAGTGCTACTCCTGATCATATTACTGCACATAGCAAAGGCAAAATAAGGAAAGATTTAATGAAAAATTTAACACTCAGGTTCCTGGCTGCATACATTATCAGGCAGAAAGTATCTGTACTTACTTAGACATTCTCAAATCTTCTTCCAACAACAGAGTGGTCACAGTCTGGGAAAATACCATCTCAGCAAGCAGTAGTCACAGCACTGTACCTCTACGATACGTTGCTAGGAACTGTCAGGATACCATATTACAGGCAGACAACCTTACAGCTCTGAAACATAAAAAATATCTTTAGTGCAAAGTACCACTGAGATTCTGTCCCTCAAGTCAAGACATTTATCATGTTTAAAGTATTTTATTCAGTGAATGAGTCTGGAAATATATTGAGATATTTTAAGAGAGCAAAGCTTTCCGTAGCGAAACAGAATGTTAATATTTAGACAATGCTATTTCTGCAAGCATCACTAACTGGTATCATCTGCATTCTATTTGTTACTTCCCTTTCTATCCCAAGAGGTATCTGCACAGCTGTGGAGGATTGCCTTTTTATCATTTTAATATGCAGATACCCCAAGACTATCCAGCAACATGGCTGTCAAAATTCATTGGCTGAATTCTGATGTAAAACTCGTGTGAAAATGGTCACAGAAATTGCAAAAACTGTAAACATCTAAACAAAAAAAAAAATCTAATTTTCTAATGATATGCCAGCCCGAGGGCTTAATTGCACCAAGTGGTCAGCTGCTACAACCAGCATATTTCACCAAAACCCAATGATATGTACTGATTTACGACAACTGTGACTACGAGCTGGAATTACAGCACAAGATTTTTGATGCTACTTTATGGCATTATTTAAACATGTCATAATATCATTTATGAGTTACAGAACAGAAAACCTAAACAGGACATTCACATTAATGCATGGGTTAACATCCTCATTTATTTGTTCACTCTGCTGTATTACGCACATTGCATCTGCCATGCCTCGTCTTCCTTGAATGCACGTTAAATGTACAGTTAACCCTTGCTATAATGTGCAATGGAGGTGAAGCTGAGGAGGGCAGAGGAAGCAAGCCATGCATTACAGTGAGGGGCACATTAGATTGACATTCCCTTTCATCTCAGTGAACAGCATGGTGGAAACAGTAGGGAAATATTTCTGAACACATTGGGGCAGGAGGAAAAGAATGAAGACAGTGGCCAGAGAAATCTTTTCAAGGCACAACAAGGGAGAAGGGACACAGCAGGTTAACTTTTGGGTGGTGGGGCGGGGGAGGGCTGCGAGTGAGAGCAGAGGACAGGAGCAAAAAGCAGTTTCAAGCCACGTCTTGGCTGGGTAAAGACAGAAAACCTTTCAGTGTCCTTTTTACTTATAGAAGTCTTTTGAGGTAAATAAAAGGTGAAATAATTACAAAAAACCACAATTAAAATATTTTTTCCCCCCACACTTGCATCCATCAAGAGACTGCAGAGGCTAGGGATGGACTGTTGTTCAAATCATGCATTCAGTGTTAGGCCTCTGCCATTGATCAATGACAGACAGAGATGAATGGAAGTTCCAATTGGCTGATTTGATCAACATGCACAAAGGAGGCACATTGAGAAAGTGTGAGGGGGCTTTAACAGAATTAACATGAATCACAGACACGTCATTTGTTGCAGGATTTTTTTTTTTGAAGCGTTTCAACCACAATTTTTAGCATGCTACAAAAAGAATTAGACTGAAGTTGCTTAAAATAGAAAAAACACAACTCCACAAATTGCTGCAGGAATTAAATAGAGAGAATCGGGGCATGAATTTAATGGGTGTTCTCAAGGAAAGAAAACCTTGCATCATGACAGCTCTACTACTCTGAAACTAACACTAACTCTCTGGAATAATTGGTTTCAAAAACTGCACTTCATATTCATCAATGCTCTTAAATTGCAGAGCAGTCTTCAAGTGCTAATGGAATTTTACTTTTTTTTTTAAACCAAAACCTATGAAAGAGGAGTGCATGTGATATTTCAAAACCCTGATTTGGAACAATGGCATTCTATCTTTCCACTAACACATAAGCCCCCTGAAGTTCAATTATGTCTTTACACTGGCACAGGTCTAGCACTATGCATTAAACTGACCCATCTCATCAAAGTATTCTCTTCCAAAAGGACTCAGGACTATCAGTTTGTCATAGGCAAATATCAATGTCAATGGAATCTAGATAAACACACATCCTGATACAACCTAAAATTCCACAACGCATTTTCATTTATTCTAGTCTGGGACTTGGTAAATCTATCTTTTCTCATTCGCTAGCAAACATTTTTCATTCTATCCTTCCTATTCTCAGCATACAAGCCTTGCTACCTTGTGTTACACAAGTCCCAAGCTACCTCCTTAACTACCGTTCTAAGATTTCTCAATGTCTTTCCAAAACAAAAATGACAAATAAATCGAAATTAGAGCTCTGTGGTTAACAGGTTACACATCACTAATGGAACAAGTTTATATAATTTCCCTCGTACCCACATTTCCTTTCTCCCTTTTCCTCTGAAACGCATTGGCTCTTTTGTATAGTTCCACGAGAACCAGCAGCACTCTGGTAAATTGCCTGGTATATTGGCCTAGTACAAGTCTAGGCAGCGAGTGTTGATATGCTATTTGTTTGTGGAGGAAAGCTAAGCTCTGGCTGTTTTTTCTCCTTTCAAGCCCAGGGACAGGGAGTTACACTGCAGCATGCTCCATAGCTCAGCTAATACAGAAAAATATTTCATACTGAGCCACACAGACTAAACAGTTCCATGTTTGATTCCCAATTACATGGTGCATTTACTCACTTTCATCGCTCCCTAAAACCACCATCTCCTTCTTAGGATATTACAGGCACCAAGCCCCCTCTGTATGCTGAGTGTAGCGAGCAAAGTCAGGCTCTTGGTTCATTAGCTAGATGGGTGGGGGGGGGGGGGGGGGGGGGAAGCATGAAAGAGACAGCCCAACCTGTCTTGCTGGACAAGAACAAGTACATACTTCCAGCAAGGATAACTAGTTAGAAGTCACGAGCAGGAAGCCTGCTGAATTTTGCTTCCTTAGCTTCCAAGCTCTTGACTCAATGTGAGCACTTCGCATGAAAACTCAGCTCCAAGTAGGGTCTAAGCATGAAAACTTCCTGATTTGTTTGGTTCAGCTATTCTTAGGCACACAGTTATGTATGTCAAGATCGGAAAGGACCACTGCTGGTCCCCAGCTTTGCAAAAAAGAAAAAAAACTTGCATTTGTGTTATGCTTTCAGAACCTCAGCATATCCCAAAGTACTTTTGAAGTGTCGTCACTGTAGGGAAACAGTGCAGCAAATTTGCCCACAGCAAGATCCCATAAATGAAATAAATGAGCACTTAATCTGTTTTAGTGATGTTGATTGAGAGATAAACGTTGATCAGGACACACGGAGAACCGCACTATTCCACTTCTAATGCTGTCATGGGATCTTATATGTCCAAATGAGGGCAGATGAGGCTTTGGCATAACGTCACATCCGAAAGACTGCACTTTCAACAATAAAGCACTGAAGTGCCAGCTGAGATTATATGCTCAAGTCCTGGAGTGAGCTTGAACCCACGACCTTGTGACTCCAAGGGGAAGGTGCTACAACTGAGCGAGGCTGTCGCATCGTACTCCAGGACTGCTGGTATTTTAACTGGGGTTGGTCCTGGCAGCTCTATGCAGCTGTTTTAAAATGTTTTACTTTAGATTCCAGAAGGCTAGCATCAATGACACAATCCCCCATGTTTATTAAACCCAGCTGCTTTATGCTAGCAGCCCTCATAAACCCCTGAAGAACTGAGCTACAACTGCTCAGGAAGCACAATTTGCTGCTGGAATAATGAAGCCACATTTTTGTAGACAACAGAAGCTAGATCTTGGATGCCAGACTCCTGGAATCAAAATTTAAATAGCACCAACATGAAAGCAGCTTACAAGAATCAAGTCATTCAAAGCCAAATTACATAGCTCCAAAAGTGTATGCATACTCTCCTGAACAGCAGAGAGTCCTGACAATATCTAGTAGGCCGTCAAAGGTTTGGGATGAAAATATTTCCTTTTAAAGTAAATTTAGTATTGAAGAACAAAAATGTAACCCACTTTTCGGGTACTAACCTGCTAACTGCCACTATTCACCATAAATAAACAGGACACCTTTCCACAGTTAATGCTGCTAACTGGCATGCGAGTAAAATCAGGAATCTCAGTGGAAGAAACTATGAGCTACCACACCACCACATCCTAAACTGCACCTTTAACATAGAAATGCATCCCAAGCCGCTACAAAGGAATCAGGAAAAAATGGATGTCGGGCTAAGGAAAGATAGATTGAGACAGAGGGCCAAAAGCTCAATCAAATGAGACAAGTGTTAAGAAAGGTCTTAAAGGAAGAGAGGCGGAAAAATTTAAGGAGGAAATTCCAGAGCTTGGGGCCTAAGAGGCTGAATGTGCAGCATTCAATTTTGGGTGGTTTGTACAGCTGGATGAGTTTACAGAAATAGGGAGGTGCAAAGCCATGGAGTGGCTTAAATACAAGGGTGAGAATTTTAAATATGTAACATTGAGACCAGGAGACTATGTAGGCTAGCTAGAACAACAGCAAAAACTTATATTTAACTATTGCCTTTAATGTAATAAACACCTCAAAGCACTTCACAGGAACTTTATAAAATAAAATATGACCGAGACACATAAGGACATATCAGGTCAGATGACAAAAAGTTTGGTCAAAGAGGTAGGTTTTTAAGGAGTGTCTTAAAGAAGGAAAGCGAGATGAAGAGGCAGAGGGTCTAGGGAGGGTATTCCAGAACTTCGAGCAAGCAACTGAAGGCGTGGCCACCAATGGTGAAATTGGGGATGTTCAAGAATTAGAGGAGTGTGGATATTATATCGCTAAGGTTTGTGGGGCTGGAGGAGATTACAAATGTAGGGAGGGGGTAAGGTCATGAAGGGGTTTGAAAGCAAGGATGAGAATTTTAAAATCAAGACACTGCTTGACTGGGAGCCAACAGTCAGTGAGCACATGGGTGATATGGGAACGGGACTTGAGTTAAGACATAGTCAGCAGAGTAAAATAAAAGCAAAATACTGCGGATGCTGGAAATCTGAAATAAAAACAAGAAATGCTGGAACCACTCAGCAGGTCTGGCAGCATCTGTGAAAAGAGAAGCAGAGTTAACGTTTCGGGTCAGTGACCCTTCTTCGGAACTGACAAATCAGCAGTCAGCAGAGTAAAGCCTGGCTACCCGACCCGAACCCGACCAAACCCGGTTTGGGTGTGTCAGGTTCGGGTCGGGTCTACATTCTGTGTGCAGCATTCGGGCTCGGGTCAGGTTCGGGTTTGCTGTGGTCGGGTTTTGTTTTGCACGGTTTTCTTTTTAATCTACGTCTTGACGCAATTTTTTTTCTGTACTAATAACATGTTTGATATTTTCGGGTTGGGGTGGGCTTGAAAAAAAGTTGAAGGACTCAGGCCCGGGTCGGGTTTTAATTTTATACCCGAGCCAGGCTTTACAGCAAGGTTTTGGATGACCTCAAATTTATGCAGGGTAGAAAGAATATGGGAGACCAGAAGGAGTGCATTGGAATAGTTAAGTCTAGAGGTAATAAAAGCACAAATGAGGGTTTCAGCAGCAGATGAGCTGAGACAGGGTGAAGTCGGGTGCTGTTATAGAGGTGGAAACAGACGGTCTTAGTGATGGCCGAATATGAGGTCGGAAGTTCATCTGGGGGTCAAATGTGATACCAAGATTACAAACAGACTAGTTTAATCTCAGACTGCTGCCAGGGAGAGGGATGGAGTCGGTTGCTAGGGAACGGAGTTTTGAGAAGCTACAGGGATTATGGGCGAGCAGGACAGGAGACAGGCAGTAGAGTTTTGGATGAGATGCAGTTTACGGAAGAAGAAAGCTGGGAGGCCAGCTAGGCAGGCATTACAAAGTAATTACAGCACAGCAACAGGCCTTTTGGTCCAACAGGTTCATGTCAGTTTTTATGTTCCACACGAGCCTCCTCCCAACCTCCCATGGGATCTTTTGCTTCTAACAGAGGGCAAATGAGGCATTGGGACAGTAAGTCTGGAGGTGACAAAGGCTTTGATAAGGGTTTCAGCAGCAGACGGGCTGAGGTAGCAGCAGAGGCAGCTGACCTTAGAGGTGAAAGTAGGCGATCTTTGTGATGGAGAGGATAGCGGTTGCAAGCTCAAATCAGAGTAAAATAGGATGCTGAGGCTGCAAATTACTCAAACGCTGCTGTACCATTAGGCTGCCCACCTTGCATTTTTTTTAATAAGCTTAGAATCATCAGGAAAAGGTGGAAAAGCTAAATACTTTTTCAATTGGCAAATGTACCATGTGGTTCAATACTGCACCAGACAAAAATGGTCCCTGGAGAATCCCTCTCTGTGTGGTTAGTGCTTCATTGTCTGTCTAGCTGCGATCAACTATCACCTCAGTTCTGGTGGACTAAGGTGGAACAAAGTGGGAGGAGGGGTTCAAAAAATTAAAACTCCTATTCCTGATTTCTATATAATGACTCCTACTCAAAAATGCCCATGTGTAGATCATGCGCAGACAAAAATAATGACAGGATTAGACTCAGCTATGATATTCTCCATGGTTGAATAGTCCCATAACACTCACACGAAGAATGACCAGTTGGGCAGTACCCACACAATCACACCCACAATAGGTGCCATCATTTTCAGGAGGGATATAAAGTGGGGAGATTTTTTGGGTGGAGGGTGGGGATGGCGAGGAGCCATTCTGGGAGCTACAGCATTACCCTATTTGCACTGGTATGAAGACTGTGCATGTATAACGTTGATAGCATCCTAAGTGACAGAAAGGATAGACATGTAGTAAGCACAAGAGCATCGTCCCTCTCCATCTGGGTTCACCTGCTGAGTGTAAAAACTCAACTGGTGTGAAACCAGCATTAGTATCCCAGCAGCCTACTTATTACCATGGTAACAGAGATACTGTATTTGCAACAACAAAAGCTCCTTTCTCGTGCTTGAGGGTCATACGCGCATTCTAAGCACCACTTAGGAGGTACCACACTGTGTTTGTAGTTTAAACAGGATAAACTCGGATCTCATCATAGTCAGCATCTGCAGCAGAGGAATCAACCGTCCACGTAGTAAATGGTAGAATATATTGGACATAAACTCCAGCGCCAAAACAATTCAGGTTTAATGCTTTAAAAAAAAAAAAATCCTTATTGTTATCCAGCTAAAAACCTTTGAATGCCCCTTTGACTGGGAAAAGATTTCAAGTAATCAGTTACAACAGAACAACCCAGCTGGGGTTCCTGTGTCTGATTACTACTCAGGGACCTGTACTAAAAACACACATGTAGATAGATGCTGGGTGAAGACAAGGTCATGCTTCATTACGGAGGCTCTTAAATTCAGGTACTATCCTTGTGCCTTTCCTGAGGCTTGGTGTGAATGCACCACGTGGAATGGTACTAGGCCATATAGACCACAAAGTGCCAGGTTTCATCCCAATCTATGTTGAATTAGCTGATCTCAGCAATGGGGTGCTAAAATTTGTCTGAAGACCCCTGAAATAGAAAAGACAAAAACAAATAAAAATCACCTGGGGTCCGATTCTTCACAACTATCCAGTAAAGTGTGTTAGGGATGCGAGGTGAGAAGACGTTAGACACAGTTACAATGTCCTACCAAGTCTTGCTGATATTCATTCTGAGGCTCAAATAAAATAACTTGGGTGAAATACTTAGGACAACCAGCATCCATGGAATTAAAAGCAGGAGTAGACCATTCGATCCTTCAAGCCTGCTCTGCCATTCAATACGATCATGGCTGATCCTCTACCTTAATTTCACCTCCCCCATATCCCTTGATTCCTTTGGTATCCAAAATTCTATCGATCTCTGTCTTGAACATATTCAACAACTGAGCATCCACAGCCCTCTAGGGTAGGGAATTCCAAAGATCCACAACCCCAACAGTGAAGACATTTCCCCTCATCTCAGTTCTAAATGCCGACCCTTCATTCTGAGACTGTGACAAAGGAAACATACTCAGAGCATCTATCCTTTCAAGCCCCTTAAGATTTCATGTTTCAATAGGATCGCCTCTCATGTTTCTAAATTCCAGGGAACATATGCCCAGTACTCAATCTCCCTTCGTAGGACAATCCCCTCATCCCTGGAATCAGTCTAGTAAACTTTTGTGGCACTCCGCCAAGGATAGTATATCCTTCCTTAGGTAAGTAGCCCAAAACTGTACTCCAGGTGTGGTCTTATCAAGGTCTCATACATATGCTGTAAGAATGCTTCACTCATACTCCAATTCCTTTGTAATAAAGGTTAACATAGCATTTGCTTTCCTGATTACTTGCGGTACCAACATGTTAAGTTGCTGTGATTCCTGTACAAGGGCACCTCAGTCCCTCTGAATATCAACATATCCCAGTCTCACTCATAACCCTACAGAGCAGGGGTCTGCAACCTGTGGCTCTTTAACATCGCATTTACAGCTCCCAACCTTTTGCAGTTGTATCACATTAATATGAAAAAAGCCTAAAAAAAATTAAGAAAAGCAAGAGCCATGTTTTTATTGTGGGCGTAGAAAGCTAATCATTACGCTACACTTTACGGTTTCAAATGATTATTTCAATGCAAAACATAATTCTTGAAATAAATCTGTTTGAGTGGTATAGCTTATACTACCGGTTATAGATAATGCCTTTGATTCAAGGAACAGGTTTTCTAGTGATGACCATTATTGTTTTTAATATAGAGATGATAAATTATTCGGAATGTATGATTAGAAGTTTTTTTTTAAATCACAAGAATCAATAGCCAAAAAAAATTGTCTTCATTCTACATCTTAAGTTAAAGTTGTTTTAAAGCTGACTTTACTGACAAAATTATAGTAAAAGTCAAAAAAAGCACTACTTCAGAGTTAGGTCCATTTTAATTTTTTTTCTATTGATACATAAATTCAATACCTTATATTATATATGCAAATTATGCATTCTATCAGAGATAATTGGCAATTTGCCAAGTATTTGGTTTAGAAATGGCAAGTATTTGTCTTGCGTCTCCGCACAGTTTTTATTTCAGGCAAATTTTTTTTTTTTTAAAAGGCTCTTCAGGTAAAAAAAGGTTGCAGACCGCTGCTACGGTGCTTCAGTGTCATTGGTGAGAAAATCGGAGAATTTAAAAAGTCACCATGTTTCAGCCGGATATTAATTTTGCATTCAAACTGGCAGTTCGAAATCAGAGTGAGCACTCAGTGTTCAGATGCACCTATGAAGAATGGCCATTTGAGTGAAATGCTAGAGGACTAGGGCTGGTTATGGAACTATGCCCTGTCATAAACTGTACATTGCAGGAAAAAACAGGTACGTGTACAAAATTTGAAAAGGAAACAGATTTTTAAAAGAACATTGAGTTACATTATCAGAAAATTAGACTCTTCTGTTAAAAGCAGATACAATTCTTAATGCAGGTTGACACACTGGGTTTTCTTAATGCTGCATTTGAACAAAATGAAGCTCACTGTTATTAATAACTAGAGAGCCACAAAGCCAGGAAAATTGGCAAGATATAATTAGTGAGCTAATCCCATTCTTACTTCCTCCTCTCAATCTGCTGCTTGCTAAAATGGTCACAAATTATGCTGACATGTTCAGGCTGATAGGAAATACAACCACACAGCATCGAATTGCCCAATGCTAGTCCCAGTACAGACTGAATTAGACCCAGATTGTACTTTACTCACGCTTTATTTATTTTAGAACTTCAAGGAATAATCCCCATGCAGTGGGGCAAATTCCTCAGCCACAACACCCACTGGAGTAACAATCAAATGGCAAACTTATGCTTGTGCAGCTGTTTGAAATTCACAATTTTAGCACTTCAGTTCTGGCCCCTGGTCCTTCCCCAAGGTGTAAGCAGACCAGCAAGTAGAAAAGCTCCAGGTCTCGTCTGTAGAAAGCAGGGGAGGGACAAGTGGGGACTGAGTACTTATTTCACCTGCAGCCAGACAGGAGAAGAAAAAATAGGGCAACTTTAGAGACGGAAAAAAACACTTCTTTCAGTGGAGAAATTAAGCTACAGTTTCGATAGCCTGCTTACAGTCCCAGTTCTGACTCATGGATGAAGACTCAGGAGAGAGAAGGGAAATACTAGCTCTACCTCTAAAATACTCCAAGTTTAAAATCCAGTGCTAATTCTGTATCACATTTTCCAAAATTGAGAACTTAAGTGAGGAATTTGTCTGAAATTTATTTGTTAAAATCAGTCATTCGAAACAGAGAATAAATCATGACAAGAAGCAAGGTACAAGAAAGTCTAGTGTGGATTGAAAAAAGCCTGCGTTTTTCCAGTCAAAAACAGGGATTACATTAAGAAAACCCCAACAAAAATTATTCAAATATGAACTGAAATATGCAGCAAGTACACTTTTTGAGGTTATTCATTCAGAGTTTGGTTAGGAAAACCACTCTCTGGCTCTATTTTGTAATATTCAGCCCCTCAATGGAAAATACGCATTGACATCATCCATTCACAAATAACACCACAGTGTACTGCCAAAGACCTCTGCTTATTCTGCAAAACTACGTGTTCCACACACAAACATCTATCTAAAATACAGGCAGTGATCACGTATTAACAAGTCTTACTACAGTATATGCATCACCAAGCAAAATTGTGCAATCTGATAGTTGATCCGTGAATGGCAGCAATCTGTGGAATCTGGCACTGACCCACTTGACTGGCACGCTCGCCTGAATAGAATTAAATCTCTAGCTTTAAGACTCTGCCCTCACTGGGGACATTTTGCCATGCCTCAGCCAGATTATGACAGTGCTCGGTTTTCTCTAAGCACTCGAGTGGAGAAGAGCGAGAAAGATATCTAGCAGAAACAGTCTCAAAGAGGCACAGTTCCCACCCATTGATCACACAACAGCCACGGGGAAATCTGAAGACCAGGACCTTCCCGTCTCCCAATGGAGGTATTCCATCATTTTAAAATAATAATCTGATTCCCTGTGTGGAATTAACTGACCTGAGCCAAAGCAGCAACTGCAATTAACACATGGCCACTGGAGTCAGGGAAGGGGAAAGCATCAGCCAGATCTCTTGACCCCAATCGTTAATTCTCTCAGTCTTGAATAGTGTGCACATCGAGCAAAAACAGTTTGAGGGTTTGCTGTGGCACCCTCTACAGTTCAACTCACCATCAAGGCTCACACATGAGGAATGGCCATTTGGGTGATTCAATGGCTGCTGACCCCTAGACTCCAACATAAGTCAGCACCTTCAGGAGGGGAGAGGGGATAAAAGGAGGGCAAAGGGTTTTTAAAAAAATGGTAATTTGGGCACTTTGGAAGGGACATCTGTGGCGATACTGGGAAATTCTGTGGAAAACGTTAAGACCACACCAGAAAATAGACTTTAGCTTAGAACACATATACCAGAAATCCTTATTTATACTATGGTCATAAATTCCCACCTGTCTGGCTTGCAGACGCTGTAAGGAAGAATTGTACGTAGAAACATTCTCAAGATAACAAGCTAATATTCTCCAACAGTGTAAAGAAATACATGTCCTGGAGTGCCTGGATTTGCAACACAGGGATCACAAAAGGGTAAACACAAACCAGATGAGAATCACCAACTAATTTTAGCTGTAAATGGGGAAAGAAAGTCAGCACAAAGGGGAAGCAGGTAATTCAACCCTGCATGGGGAACAAAATGTCTGAGGGCAGCCCAGGGGAAGAGAACAGCATTCAGTTAAGGTCATGAAGGTGATTCTTATTGAACTGAAACTATGAACAGCATTTAATGTTCTCAGACAGCCTGTAACTTTCAACTAAACACATTACTCATGTCTCTCTCCCTAGTACTTGCTACCTAAGTACGTCTTAATGTGCTTGACAAAACCTAGGGCTGGGCAGCGTCTAGATGATTATATTTTGCCCAGAGATGGAATATACGCAGTTAAAATAGTGTTTCCTTAGAAAAGACAATGAAATATCATAAGGTAAAGCTATAAATAATATAAATTCTTTAAAAAAAGATATACCTTCCAAATATACCAAATTTTTAAAACATATACTGCGACAATATAGGCGAGCTTTAGATCAAAACAATTTTTTCAAAGCAAACATTTACAGGTGCAGCACACCCAATCTAATAAAGATGCAGTTCCTGTGTAAAACCACTTATAACATTAGACATGCAACGCAGCTAGAAGAAAGAGGTGAATACTGATCAACGGTAGAGCTTGCATGGAAGATGGATTATCTACTAAATCTCCACACTAATCAGAATTAAGAGGCAGCATTTTATCAGGGAGACTGACCTAGTGTTGGAGCATCATAACCCAAGAAATGTGAGTATAGCTGAATTTTTAAAACGTTTAAAGATGTTTTTTTCTGTATACTGCTTAGGTAGAGTTCATTTTCAAGAGTATGCAGTAGATGTATATTATAAGATAATATATCAACAGTAGAGTCCACTGAACCAAAAAAGGCTGATTTCATACAGTTACAGTTAACATGACACATAACAAAGCTGACATTGTCAATCCACCAATATACACACAAAATTACAAAACCAAGGAGACACTACAGCTTGTTCCTTCACAGTAATCTACTGTATATTCAAAGAAAATTAGGGTCAACAGAAGGACAAGAATTTCCAAAGTTCATGCAACTAAAAATACAGTAACAAGAGAGATTGTCTCACACAGTGGCAGGCGAATACAAACATATTCACACTGTGTTGTCTTTCTGGAACATGACACTGGCCTATACATTTTATCGAGGTAACTGGCTCCTTTCTGGAAGGCCAGGCATCTGAACATTTTGACTTTGGTAATAATGCTTTTGAGAAGTAAAATAAAGAATTGCATTTATATAGTGCCTTTCACAAACTCAAGATGCCCCAAAGTGCTTTATAGCCAATGAAGTGCTAATAAATATTAGGATAGATAAAAGCAAAGTGCCAGTATTGCAACAACTGGGCAATAAATCCGCTCAAAATATTAGCACCAAAGACTAACATCATGGCTTTTTATACTGTGAAATTAATTATGCCAAGATGGCTGAATGATTGACGATTGGAAGCAGGAACCCTGTAGATGTGCATTCAGCAATACCTGCTGAATGTGTATGTGATTGTGTATATCATGAGTGGGATATCACAACCAGTCAAGGCTCACAAGTGAAGAATGGTCGGATGGTTGAGGCACTGGAGGATACTTGGCACCCACTGAACCATGCAGCAAGTCCTCAGGAGAGCAGAAGGGGTATAAACAACGAGATGTATTCGAACCAAGAAGAGAGGGTTATAGGATCATAGAATTGCATAGAATTTACAGCACAGAAACAGACAATTCAGCCTAATGGTCTACATGAGCCAAATGCCAGATCACATCTAACCAACATTATGAAAATAAAATACAAGCATAAACAGCAGTACTGCAAGATAAAAATCAAGCGTAAAAGGGAAGATATAAATAACTGGGTGTATTAATCCAGACAGCTGGATTATAGAGATAAGTGGTGCATAGAAACTTTGTAAAATCAGCCCATGCAATATATTTCCCCCAATGGTTTAGTAGATAAATGGCCACATGATGTGGTACTGTGGTCAAACGAAGGCCCTAGTGCGATCAGAGGTCTGTGCTGATTTAGCTGATTTCAACTGGTGCAAATATGGGGAATTTAATGCAGTCATTTTGGAGTTACTGCCTTCAGAGAAATGGGCTAAATATTAGCCAGCATTGCTACTCCTGAAGATTACCAAGATGGAAACAAGCTAAAGGAAGATTCAGCCTGCCAACACACGGGGAGATGAATGACAGCACGTTCCAAACCTCCAACTCTACCAACTAGAAGGCAAGGGCAGCAGATGCATGGGAACACCACCACCTACAAGTTTTCCTCCAAGCCACGCACCATCCTGACTTGGAACTATATCGTCTTTCCTTCACTGTCGCAGGATCAAAATCCTGGAACTCCCTTCCTAACAACACTGTGGGTGCACGTACACCACAAGAACTGCAGTGGTTCAAGAAGGCATCTCACCACCACCACCTCAAGGGCAATTAGGGATGGGCAACTAATGCTGGCCTTGCCAGCGATGCTCACATCCCATGAAAGAATTAAAAAAAGAATATACAGAGCTGTCAGCATCTATGAACCCAGCACACTGCCTTTATGATACAAGGTAAACAGAAAAATACATTCACATTCATTCTGCTTAAGTTTTAACATGCTGAATGCCAAAACCTGCAAATCCTTCTGCTTATAAACTTTATCTGAACTCCGCACTAAAATTTATACTATGTCACCGTCAAATGTCAGAAATACATAAACAGTTTTCCAATGTCTGAAAATGTATAAACATGCACTAAATCGGTGTCAGTTTTCAAAGTAGCTTCACAGTAAGTACTGCAAGGCATTTCCCTAAGTTATGCCAGGTATAATTACGAAGACTAATTAGACCAATACAGGGAGGGGGCAAAGAACAAGAGGAGGGAGAAAAGGACAAGGAGGAGGGAGAAAAGGTCGGGGGGGGGGGGGGGGGGGCGGATGGAAGATCCTAAATCTTTCAAGCATTACTTCAAATAGAATGAAAGTAAAAAAAAACTTGGCAATTTTCTCCCCTCCCCCAGATGCTGACTTAACTGAGGTATGGCACCAGGGAAGCTGGTTACCCTCCTGTACCTTTCACAAATGACAAGCAGACATTCAACAGTCCATGTCAATGCAGTGAGGAAGGGAGATCACAGTCAAGCCCAAAATGATCCTCATACATATTCACCAGCAGGGCTTCCTGGATGGTGATTGGGAGGGGTGAACCATGGCCAATTTGCCCCTTCCTTAAAACGGGAAGGTAAGGGGGTGGGAACGGGAGGAAGAGGAGGGAATGGGTTGAGGCCAATTTTGGCAGTATTACCTCTACCTTGGTTGACAGTAGTGTAAAAATCTTTTTCATGTTTCTGCTAAAGAAAAGCGTGTCCATTTTGGAAAAAATTATATATTTGAATGGCAGTTGACAGTTCAACTGTTGCATAATTTCCTAGCGTTTAACTGCAGATTATTTCTTGATAACCTGCAATAGAGAGGTCACAATCCGAATGGCTGCACTCAGCTAACAATAATATGGAGCGCACCAACAGTTTCACTACCCCAAAAGAAACAAATTCAGAATAGATACCTGAAATATAAACAGAAAATTCTGCATTAGGAGTATTCGAAAGGATAAACATCATTTATAAACTCGTTGTTAATTGAATATGCCTGAAAACCACAGCAAACCAATATTTAAGATTTTCAGCTTTTGCAGTTTGCTTTGATCTCAATAGGTACCTGGAAGCGATTTCAAAGTTTAAATCTAATCTTAGGGGCTCACGTGACTGTTATAAACCACTCGATCTTTGCACTTGAGATTTTGGTAATCAACTGAGCGCGTCAGGTAGATAACAGCAGTGCAATCATTTCTAAATATCCATTTCCCTTAAAAATTTTCATACTGATTTTTTTTATACGCCAAATGTTTAAATGTCCTAAAGACATCCTGTCCATAGTATTAATGCTGATCTTTGTTGCCAAGATAAATACAGTGATCAATTTTGTTTGAAAAAGATACAAACATCCACGAAGCATTATCTGATAACACATTAAAGTCCATTGTTAAGTATACAAAAGCAATGAATTCCATCCATGGTTATAAATTAAGGGCACTTCCTCATGATGCACCCCAAACAATTATAATCCCACTTCATTTACAGTACAAAGCTGCTTTTGCAAGAGGCTTTGTACACTCAGTTTTGGGTTCTTGCTCCATCTATACAACAAAAGGAGGAAGAGAAGCTGCTCAATAAACACAGCCAGCATCAATCTCAAGTAAAAGCAAAATACTGCAGATGCTGGAAATCTGAAAACAAAACAGAAAATGCTGGAAATACTCAGCAGGTCTGACAGTTTCTGTGAAGAGAGAAGCAGAGTTAATATTTCAGGTCAGTGACCGATCATCAGAACTGGCAAAGGTTAGAAATGTAATAGGTTTTAAGCAAATAAAGTGGAGGTGGGACAAAAGATAACAAAAGGGAAGGTGTTGATAGGACAGAGGGTCAGAGAGAATAACTGACCAGAAGGTCATGGTGCAAAGGGAAAGGGTGTGTTAATGCTGTGGTGAAAAACAAGGTGCAGAGAAGGTGTTAAATGACCGAATAATGAATAGCCCTAGCCAAAAGCACAAACATGAAAAAAAAGTGGGCAGGCACATGGTAAAAAAAATGAATGATAAAACAGACTAAAATAAAATAAGAAAAAAGACAACATAAAACTAAAAATAAAAAAGGGGGGCCAGTCATGTTCTGAAATTATTGAACTCAACGTTCAGTCCGGTAGGCTGCAGTGTGCCTAATCAGAAAATGAGATGCTGTTCCTCGATCTTGCATTGATGTTCACTGGAACACTGCAGCAAGCCCAGGACAAAGATGTGGGCGTGAGAGCAGGGGGGTGTGTTGAAATGGCAAGTGACAGGAAACTCAGGGTCATGTTTTCAGACTGAGCGAAGGTGTTCCGCAAAACGGTCACCCAATCTGCATTTGGTCTCCGCAATGTAGAGAGGCTGCATTGTGAGCCGCGAATACAGAACACTAAATTGAAAGAAGTACAAGTAAATCGCTGCTTCATCTGAAAGGAGTGTTTGGGGCTCTGGATAGTAAGGACAGAGAAGGTAAAAGGACAGGTATTACACCTCCTGTGATTCCCACATGGGAAGGTGCCATGGGAAGGGGACGAAGCGTCGGGGGTAATGGAGGAGTGGACCAGGGTGTCGCGGAGAGAATGATCCCTTCGGAATGCTGACGGGCTGGGAGGGGAAGATGCATTTGGTAGTGGCATCACGCTGGAGGTGGCGGAAATGGCAAAGGATGATCCTTTGGATGTGGAGGCCAAGGGACAAGGGGAACTCTGCCGTGGTTCTGGGAGGAAGGGGAAGGGGTGAGGAGAGGGATGCGGGAAATGGGCCGGAAGCAGTTGAGGGTCCTGTCATCCACAGTGGGGAGGGAATCCTTGATTGTGGAAAAAGGAAGACATATCAGAAGCGCTGTTGTGGAAGGCTGCATCATCAGAGCAGATGCATTGGAGACAGAAAAATTGGGATAATGGAATGGTGTCCTTACAGGAGACAGGGTGTGAAGAAATGTAGTCAAGGTAGCTGCGGGAGTCGGTGGGCTTATAATGAATATTAGTAGACAGCCTATCCCCAGAGATGGAGACAGAGAAGTCAAGAAAGGGAAGGGACGGGACCTGTCGGAGATGGACCATGTAAAGGTGAGAGAAGTGTGGAAATTGGAAGCAAAATTAATAAAGTTTTCCAGTTCGGGGCGGGAGCAGGAAACGGCACCGATACAGTCATCAATGTACCGGAAAAAGGGTTGGGGGAGGAGCCTGAGTAGGACTGGAACAAGGAATGTTCGACATATCCCACAAAAACACAGGCATAATTAGGACCCATGCGATTTTGCATAGCAACACCTTATACTTGAAGGAAGTGAATGGAGTTGAAGTTGTTGTTCAATGTGAGAACAAGTTCAGCCAGGTGGAGGAAGGTGATGGTGGATGTGGACTGGTTGGGCCTCTGTTCAAGGAAGAAGTGGAGAGCCCTCAAACCGTCCTGGTGGGGGATGGAGGTGGTGAGAGATTGGACGTCCATAGTGAAGAGGTGGTGGTTCGGGCCAGGACACTGGCAATTGTCAAAATGATGTAGGGCATCAGAAGAGTCACAGATGTAGGTACGAAGAGACTGGACCAGGGGAGAAAAGATAGAGTCAAGATAGGAAGAAATAAGTTGAGTGGGGCAGGAACAAGCTGAAATGATGTGTGTGCCAGGACAGTCCTGTTTGTGGATTTCAGGAAGGTGGTAGAAGTGAGCAGTCTGGGGTTACGGGACTATGAGGTTGGAAGCTGTACAGGGAAGATCTCCAGAGGAGATGAGGTCAGTAACAGTCCTGTGGTCAGTAGCTTGATGTTCAGTGTTGGGGTCATGGTCCAGGGAAGGTAGGAAGAAGTGTCTGAGAGTTGGTGCACAGCCTCTGCAAGGTAGAGGTCAGTACGCCAGACAACAACAGCACCACGCTTGTCTGCAGGTTTGATCACAATGTTGGGGTTAGACCTGAGAGAACAGCATACAGCAAGTTCAGCGGAAGACAGGTTAGAGTGAGTGAGAGTAGAGAAATTGATATGGCCGAGGACCCAAACACTTCTTTGAGGTGAAGCACAGAGTCAGAGAGATACAGCACTGAAACAGGCCCTTCGGCCCACCGAGTCTGTGCTGACCATCAGCCACCCATTTATACTAATCCTACATTAATCCCATATTCCCTACCTTCCCTCAATTCTCCTACCACCTACCTACACTAGGGGCAATTTACAATGGCCAATTTACCTATCAACCTGCGAGTCTTTGGCCGTGGGAGGAAACCAGAGCACCAGGCGGAAAACCACAGTCACAGGGAGAGCAGTGTTTTACTTGTACTTCTTTCAATTTAGTACACTGTATTCATTGCTCACAATGCGGTCTCCTCTTCATTGAGGAGACCAAATGCAGATTGGGTGACCGCTTTGCGGAACACCTTCGCTCAGTCCGAAAACATGACCCCGAGCTTCCTGTCACTTACCATTTCAACACACCCCCTGCTCTCATGTCCACATTTCTGTACTTGGATTGCTGCAGTGTTCCAGTGAACATCAATGCAAGCTCGAGGAACAGCATCTCATTTACCAATTAGGCATGCTACAGCCTACTGGAGTGAACATTGAGTTCAATCATTTCAGAGCATGACTGACCCCCCCCCCGCCTTTTTGTTAGGTTTATATTTTTCTTTGTTCTTTTTAATTTTATTTTAGTTTGTTTCACCATTCTTTTTTTTACCTTGTGCCTGCCCGCTGTTTTTTTCATGTTTGTGCTTTTGGCCAGGGCTGTTCGTTATTCGGTCATTTAACACCCTCTCTGCACTAACGCTTGTTTTTCACCACACCATTACCACACCCTTTCCCTTTGCACCATAACCTTCTGGTCAGCTATTCTCTCTGACCCTCTGTCCTATTGACACCTTCCCTTTTGTTTTGTTTTGCCCCACCCCCACTTTATTTGATTAAAACCTATTACATTTCTAAGCTTTGCCAGTTCTAATGATAGGTCATTGACCTAAAACATTAACTCTGCTTCTCTCTCCACAGATGCTGCCAGACATGCTGAGTATTTCCAGCACTTTTTGTTTTGATTTCAATCTCAAGTATTCTAACTAAAGCAAATGAAACAGTTTCGGAGAACTTGCCATGCTCCCATTTATGTGCAATGTTACATCATGAACCTTTGTTTACTTGGTCAGTCTTACGTCATTGTATAGAAAAGCCAAAGGGCTGTTGAGTGCTTCAAATATCATTCCAATTGTCAGTTTAACACACTCATAATTCAGCAGCTTACTGCTCAGACAGAAAAGATAAAGAGCCCATTGTGTATTTCTACACACTTCATAAACAAAGTGGGTCTCATTTAAATATTTTTGTAAAATTGTATGTATAGTGGAAAATGTAAACCAAATCATATGCTGATTAAGTCATATAATTTTAACGTTAACCAGTGTGTCCCACGTCACAGCTATCCTGTGAAGAAGTTCTACACACCAGAGAGTGCAGGATTTTCCTTTACTCATTCCTCGAGCACTAAATCTCCTGATAAGAAAAAGCTGTTCTGGTTATAAACAAGTGTGATTGTTTTTTTTTCTTTCCCCCAGCTGCAGCACACCCCTCAGTGATCTAAGGTGACCTTGCACCCTTTTGTCCTGTGGACTGCCCCATTAATCAGCCATTTAACGATGGATAGTCACACAACAAAAGCCTCAGAATGTGTTAATAGCCTATTCATGAAAGGTGAGAATAAGCTGACATGCCATCTTATTTCAATAGCACATATGGTTACGGCTGCAGGATTTTCCTAATGTGTCATCCGTCAGCTACCCAAACAATTCAAAAATAATAATTAGTGCATTGGATTTTGCATACTAGTCAATTTAAAGAAACTTTTTTTTAAATGTAAAAGTACTATATAACACTCCCTTCATGAGGCATCATTATCTGAAACTACTTCAAATAGTAGGTTCAGCACACTCCTAATCCTGCAAGTTTCTGCTGACTCCATTCTGTCTCTTGGCCAGAAATGATACTGAGCCAGTCACGTCACTCACTATACCACTCACTATCACTGTTTCCTCAGCCTGCCCAAATTCAAAATGGCAACCCCAGACCGGATAATACAATCACTTCATTTACATTCAAGATTCTACATTCCATTGATAATTAAGTCACATCAATCCCTTAAGATTAAAAGGATACTGAAAAACATTGATCCATATCAAATTTTAGACGAGTTAAACAGTAGATAAACCAAACGAAAATTACTCTCAAGATAAAGTGGCAACGTCTGGAAGATTTAAATTAGCACCGCAGCCTCACAGCTCCAGTGACCCGGGTTCAATTCTGGGTACTGCCTGTGTGGAGTTTGCAAGTCCTCCCTGTGTTTGCGTGGGTTTCCTCCCACATGCCAAAGACTTGCAGGTTGATAGGTAAATTGGCCATTAGCAATTGCCCCTAGTGTAGGTAGGTGGTAGGGAAATATAGGGACAGGTGGGGATGTGGTAGGAATATGGGATTAGTGTAGCATTAGTATAAATGGGTGGTTGATGCTCGGCACAGACTCGGTGAGCCGAAGGGCCTGTTTCAGTGCTGTATCTCTAAACTAAACTAAACATATATTAACATCACTGAACTCTGAAAAGCTGCAGCTGAAAATGGAATGTTTCGTTCCACAAGGTCGACACATCAATATACTGCAAACGTGGAGAATGCCAGAATACACGGCATGTCACCCCTAGTCGCAACTACATAGCAGTCCTGGGCCTTCACAGATTGGCACAGGCTAGAAGATTTTTCTTCAAAATTTAGTTTACTACTTTGCTTACGAGAAATTGTCTGCCATCAGACTATACTAAACACAAAAATTAGAAATCCAAACTTAGAACAATTTCACAGAAGAAGAAATTGCTCCCCATGATTTTGCTTAAGGAGAAACAAAAGGCATAATAAAGGGTTGATAGGAAGCTCCCTTGTATGGTATCAGATGGGGTATTTCGCCATTTATTTTACATTATTCATATTTTAAATTATTGACAGATAATTTGGAACTGCATAAATCAGCGACAACTAAAGAAAATCAAGATGATTTCACTCGAAGAAAATTTGGCAATTTAAAAAGGGAGGCACTGGCATCAAAATTTCAAATGCAGAGCAAGGGGAGAGCACCTTGGGATCGATTTCCTCAGCTATACCCCAATAACCTTCTGAAGTTACAACTGAGCAGATTTCTACTATTGCAGAGTAACCCACATTTACACTGGAGATTTTACCCTGGTATAAGTTTTCAAGACGCCAATGTAAACCCTTGGATTAACCTACACCACTGTAAAACTAGCATAAAAACTGATCTCTTTGAAGCTCGATTCTCTACCCTGAACAGAGAAGCAGCTGCATCAATGTCTTACTGATACAAATCACTGTTTTCCTGATTTTCTCTCCACCCATGCAGGGATTTAAATGTTACTGCCGTTTTAAGCTAGCATTACTACCCTGCTTTGTGCTGCAGTGTAAGCAGGGTGTATCAATTTATTTTGGGTGATACCTTAAGAAATTTAAAAAGAGAGCAACTGCTGATTCCAGTATAAACAGGACATATGTAAAAAGAAATGCACTTGTCTTTAAGCCAGTTTTTTTTTTACTCATCCTGGAAGAGGACAATAGCCAACTTCAGCAATTCAATAGCAGAGGTAAAAAGACCATGAAATCTGAAAATTCAAAAATAAGAGACAGAACAGGGAATAGAAGGCATGAGGGGGATTGGGGGGGGGGGGGGCGCAAAAGAGACAGAAAGACAATGAATAACTCAGTTTCACATGGGACCCTTTAGCCTCTATCGCCATCATTTTCGATTTACAATTTTATTAATTCAATCTCTGAGATAACGCATTGTACTTTTGGAATGTACGTTTTTCTCTGATGAGATGCTACTCTTTCTGTACACCTGAAGAAAGCAACCGAAAAAGCGTTCTTTGTTTTAAAGGAACACTCCTGGATACATCTGTACGATGGCTCTATCCTCAAGCATTTGCCTGTAAAAAAACAACTCTATCCACAAGTTTATTTTCCTCATCTTGCACTGTGTTCTCCACTAATCCCGTCCTGCTATTTTACTGAAAGCAGAAAACAGCAGGGGATGGAGTGAGTCGGGGGAATCGGTTGGGGGGGGGGGGGGGTGGGGGGGTGACATAAAACTAATCAAGCGTAATGTCGAATTTTAGCTCCTATCTCAGTACTGCAGTAAAGAGGCAGGCCTCAATTGAAAGGACAAGCATCGTATAATTTTTCTTTCAATTTGCTTTTCTTTTACAAACAAAGAAAAAGATATTTCATGATGAGGTTATACCCTGACATCCCTTCAAATCTGAAATTTACAGTCATGTTGAATTCTCATTTGCATCCAGTGACAATCACCATTTTTGTGAAAAACACTTCTTTTCCTCTTTCTGTGGATCTATCTCACTGTGCAATAACTCCAGTCTATTCATGCCACAAGTAAATTAAGTTGTTGCTGATTCCTTAACTATTGCAGAAAGTATATTGTGCATTTCCTTACCATCTTCTTTCTCATGTTTTCTCCTTCCCTAAATGCACAGAGCTCACTGGGGTACAGATCCGCAAGCGCACACAACCTGTAGGTATTTCATCCAATTCATCATTCTTCATATAGAATATGAACATCGAGTGCCACCAAACTATTCAACAGTGGGTAACATCACAGCCAAAGCAACCCTTTGTCCACGCATACTTTCCAACAGGCGTCCCTTGATAATGGAGAGGGAATATTGGTGACTTCCCCCTCTACACAGCCCAGGGAAGCTGGGGTCAATTATAACACCCACACTACAATTCTATACCATTGCATCATGCCAAAACTCTACTGACCCAATGTACTGATGTGTCACAAGATTCAAAGATTTATAAAGTAAATTTGAACAAAGTATTAACAGTTTAGCTCCTCGATTGACTTATCTGAGTTTACCAAAGAAATCATACTGATCAGGAAGGTTTCAGCTCCTTTCATATTAACTTGGACTGGCTGTAACCTCTTGCCTGAGTCAGAAGATTGTGTTTAAGCCTCACTCCAGAAACATAATCTAGAATGATAATGCAATGTAGTACTGAGGGAGTGTTGCATTGTTAGAGGCGCCATCTTTCAGTGGAGATGCATGTGTAAAGGATCCCATAGCACTGTCCTTGCCAACATTTATCCAAATCAATACCTCCCAAAAAAACCAGATTAAATAGTTATTTTTTTATCTCATTGCCGAAGCTGCTGTGAGCAAACTGGCTGCCAAATTTGCCTACCACCGTGAATACACTTCAGAAACAATTCACCGGCAATTAAGCTCTTTGGGACATCCTGCAGTCATGAATGGCACTGTAAAAATGTAAGCACGTGCATTCTTTATAAAGGGAAGGAGGATCACCATCTAATTTCATGTTTGTCTCTCCCACCACTCTGCATTTTCAGTGTCAAGATATCAATAATGTCCTGTGACTGCTAATATGGAGCATTATTCTTCCTTGACTGCCTTCAACATAACTGACATTCGTCCCACCTTCGTTACAACTTATCTGTGATGAGCCTCTATGGCACTACCCTCCCTGACCTCATTCCTATCGATCCCAGTGCAGTCAATTCATCTCTTCCAGTGACTTCTCTTCCTATACTGATACAGTTATCTCCAGTGTGGGCCATGGCTCCATCCTAGACACCCATCAACTTCTTTCCTACATGCTGTCCCTTGACAACAGCGTCTATAGGTACATGGATGACATCCAACTCTATTGACCTGCTTTTGCCCTCGATTCCACAACTACTATCATGCTGCTCAATTGCTTGTCTGGCAACAAATATTTGATGAACCAGAACTTTCACTAACTCCAACATCTGGAAGATCACAGCTGTCTTGTTTGATTTAAGAAAATTCACACCTCACCCACAGATTCTACCTCCCTCCCAGATGCCCACTCAGACAAAACTTGCAAGTGCTTGCATGACCGAGTGAAACTTCAAATCATACATCTGGTCCATCGCTAGGACCGCTAACTACCCACTTCCACAATATACCTCCCATAGCACATTCAAAATTCCCATTTTCAAGTTTAAATCCTCCACGGCCACATTCCAATATTCAAACTTCACCATCCCTTCCCCATGTTCCAGCGAGCACCTCTGCATTTCTGACCATTGTTTTCTGTTTATCCCCTTGCCCGCTACATTCTTCAATATCCTCCTCAAAATTTGTTTCTGATATCCTTTCTATTACCTCTGTTCCTCCTTCCTGTTTAGTGTCCTATGCTGCCCATTTTAGGACATCTAGAGCTATGAAAGATATTGTATTGAGGTAAACCATTGTCAACTGCATATTTTTGTCCCTAACAATTGATTCAATAAAATGCATCATCATGTTGCTCATGAAGGGTCTAGAGAGAGTAGATAGACAGAAACTGTTCCCCTTGCAGAAGGGTTGAGAACCAGAGAACGCAGATTTAAAGTGATTGGCAAAAGAACCAAAGGCGACATGACGAAAACCTTTTTTCATGCACAGTGTGGTTACAATCTGGAATGCACTGCCTGAAAGAGTGGTGGAGGCACAATCAAACACGGCTTTCAAAAGGGAGTTGGATAAGCACCGAAAAGGGAAAATATTGCAGGGTTACAGGGAAAGGGCCAAGGAATGGGACTACTTAAGTTGCTCTTGCAGAGAGCCAGCATGGGCTCAATGGGCCAAATGGCCTCCTCCAGTGTTATAACTATTTTATGATTCTCTTTGCAAATGTATACAAATGAAGTAGATATCTTCTTGCAGGGGTGAAAGTCAATGCCAAATCAGTATGAAGTGAACAAGTTACTACCGCATACAAAGTGTACACGATGATAATTTCCTTTTACACCTCTCCTCAATTCTGCTCCAAAATGCCCTGAGGGTAAATGTGTCATGCAGTGTGATAGAGAACAATATATGATAGCCCTACATGTGAATTACAGGTCTATGCTGAGTTAGCTGATTTCAGCAGAGGTGGAAGAGACTGTTACAACTGTTATAGCATACTTGAGCTAAAGGTACTGAGGCCAACTGCTGTATTCCTAGGCCATAGGCATTGCAGTCACTGTTCAATGACCCCCATCTGGGAAAAGCACAAGTGGGTGTCATACGTTTGGCTGAAATGCCTCCGAATTCAATTGGCCTGCAAACATTCATCGTCTCAACCCATTTAGCTGACGTTTCACAGCAGTGCCGCAAACTATGGAATTGAATCGCAGCACATGTCAGACCCTTCAGATGAAAGGAAAGAGACACGAGAACATTCAAAATGATAAGAGCTTTGAGCTTCAGGACATGGGACTGTTTTATCATCTGGCTCATTTTGCGTGACATTCAATGAGTCAGTATACATGCGGCACATAGACAGTTACTCGATAAGATCCTACATTTTAACAATGCATTGTGAGTTGAATTGAACAGCGGTGCAAGGTGCAATTTATTCACTATTCCAACCAGGAATAGGAGCATGAGAAAACTCGAGCTGTTCATCCACTGTTACAGAAGAACTTGAAGACTGCACATCAACGCAAAAACAAAATCATACAATTACAGAAAAAACGATCAGCACACTTAGCACGTTAGAGAAATTCTTGGGAACCAACATCTTGCTGCAATTTAAAGTTCAGAAAGGAACAGGAACATGCAACTTGAAACATAAAATGCATTACTACTGTCAATCCATGAACTATATAGCACAAAAATCAAAGACCAGAGAACTTCAGATTAGATCCCTGGTCATTTGAGTTAGTTGATATAAGCTGGTTGCTACAAATGGGCCTGACACCCAGATGGAAAGTCTTCCAGGGTTCATCAGCTCTGATTGGTATCTAGCAAGCCTTGCTGAAAGCCATACGCATGTGTGTGCGCGCTTATGTGTTGCTGGATGGGGTGGAGAATTGGGCTGAGCCACAATGCCTTTTGTTTGGTGATACTGGCTATTTAGGTTCACACATGGAGACTGGCTACTTGTGTGAGGTACCAGCAACTACAGAATTAGCTATCTGCTAGCACAAATCCTGGGGAGAGAGGGTGGAGTGCAAGCGAAAGGAAAAATAAAATCAGCTGGAATATTTCACAGCGACCCTGTACCACACCATCTTACTGTGATAACATATCAAACCACTGAGCAGTAGAACAGTATTCTTTTCCCAATCTCAGCTGGACAGTCAATAAGGTTAGGAGTTTACCTATAGGAAGGGGGGGAAGAAGTAAAAAAAAAAATGCATTTATAATAACTTGGTGCCTTTAATAACAAAAAAAGTCCTAAAGCATTTTACAGAGGTGTAGTCAAACAAAAATTGATGCCAAGTTAAAGGAGATATTTATACAGTAGCTACATTTCAGAAGTACTTAATAGGCTGTAAAGCACTTTGGGATGACCCGCGGTCATGGCAGGGGCTATGAAAACAGAAGTTCTCTCTTTATTTGGAGGTGCAACCAAACACTTGGCCAGGGATTTAAAGGAGGATCTTAAATGAGAGGAAGGTGGAGAGATTTAGGGTGGGAATTAGAGAGTGTGGGGTCTAGATGATGGAAGTCATGGCCACCAATGGTGGGGCAAAGGGAGGGGACGTACAAAAAGTTAAAAAGTTAGAACAGAGAGTTTGCAGGAGCATTGTGCACTGCCAAGGGGTGGGGGTGGGGAGCAGTTGTAGGGCTGGAGAAATTTACAGAGGTAGAATGGGTAAGAACACAAAGATTTAAACTCAAGGTTGAGAATCTTAAAATGGAGACTTTGGGGATCCAGGAGCCATTGTAGGTAACAAGAACAGGGGTAATAGGGGAGCAGGGTCCTATATATGTATTTAATTGTCTCAAAGTGTTTCACATACAATCAATTAATTACCTTGATTTGCATGGACTAATGTAGGCAAACACGTCAGCCATTTTTCACAGCATGGATATGAATGACCAGCTAATTGGTTTTTGATATCACTAGTTCAGGGAAGAATATTGGCCAGATCACTGGAAGAATTCGCTTCTCTTCTTTGAAGAGGGGCATGGGATCTTTAACATCCACCTGAAACACTAGAACAGATGAGATCTCAGTTTAGTATCTCATCTGAAAGATATTATAGTCATATTGCACTGAGATGTCAGCTTGTATTATGTACTCAGGTCAAAGTGGATTAGAATCACAAACTTCTGACTCAGGTGAGAGTGCTACAACTGAGCCAAGCTTTCACACATGTCCTGTCAACCTGAAATTGGCAACAGACACAGATCTGGCCATAGGCTGCCAACAATCTTTGAAAGGTTTTGTCCACCTTCTTCAGCCAAATTTTCTCCTATTACTGCTCCCGTGAGAGCAATTGGCTTTTTGCTGGCGTTAGGTTCCATAGGTACCAGGAACATTCCAGAACCTCACCACAAAGTATCCCATTCTTTACACATGGACAGTGATATTAAGCATTTACAGGCTGTTGAACTGGTGGATTGGAGAAAAGGTAAGACAATCACAGGCAAACTCAACCATGCCCGCAAGCACTTCTAAAAGGATTCACTGGAGTGATCAAGAGCCTTGGGTGATTTTTCCCTACCTAACCTACGGAAGGAGACTAATTAAATAAAAACAGAAAATGCTGGAAATACACAGCAGGTCTAGCAGCATCTGTGGAGAGAGAAATAGAGTTAATGTTTCAGGTCGATGACCTTTCATCAGAACTGGAAAGTCATCGGCCTGAAACGTTAACTGTTTCTCTCTCCACAGATGCTGCCAGACCTGCTGAGTATTTCTAGTACTTTCTCTTTTTATTTCAGATTCCAGCAACCACAGTATTTTGCTTTTATGAAGGAAACTAATTACTGTGTTCTTCCCATTACGTTCAGTCAACTCACCACTGATCAAACCTGGTATCAGTTGCTTACTGAGCTATCTGAAGCACTTATTGAAATATTATGTGTATTTAACACAAAATCTGAACAAGTTTACTGGAACATATGTAATGTTCTGATACACATTAACTGGTGCAGACAAAGAAAATTAATTCAAGAACGGAACAATTTTTTTGTAATGGGATTTATTTTTTTAAAAATCAGTTACATCAAATTTATAGAATACCTAGTCTTCTGAAGAATAAGCAAATTCAGGAGGAAGATTATCTTTACGTGGACGAAAAAGGTAACAGATAGCAGTAACAGAGTTTTTCGATAACATTGCAGAACTAAAAGAATACAGAAATTAGAGGAAATATGAAGGAATGTATTGTAAGATATCACAGTCCAATCAGATTCGACTTTTTATATATACTTTGAAATGAATACTCAAACACACCCACATCACAAAAGGTAAATTTGCCTGTAGACACAGACCATTCAGAAATTCCACATCATGACACATTTCATGAAATGGTGATCTGCAATCTGTGCACAGTTCTTTTACTCTTTGCACCTATATATCAGAAATACTTCAGGGCTTTTTGAAGAATTTACACTTTTGATAGAATGTACCAGCTGTTTATAAACACCACGAAGATAACCTGGCAAATTACGGAACAACATCATTTAATATATGGGGGGGGGGGGGGGGCAATTACGTCAAAGCTAACCTCCAAACCTGAAATTACAAGCATCTGCTTTCGGCAGGAGGGAGTACACGCCCCCCTCTCCAAAAGTAGTCAAAATCTCCCAGGTCCACACTTTCAGAGCACAAAAATCTGTCAACAATTATAGGTAAAAGTTTCACAGAATGGCACAATGACATCTTGCATCGCTCAGCGACAATGCAATAGAGATTATGTGGGATGTAGTCCACGATTTTACACATCATATACTCTTTTGTATACCGCAGAATCTACTAATGATCCGATACTTCCACCACTACACAAACATACACACATTCACAAAAAAAAATCTTCGCTTCTGAACTGTCCATTCTGATCTGATGTGTTCGGCTAGACACAGATAAGAACCACAGCCAGGACTCTGGTACATTTTATTTCACAAATTCACCTAATTACGCTTTATGGTAAGAGCAACAAAAACACTAACCATGAAGCACACGGCGGAGGAGCTACAGTGACTCTTACTCAGAGAGCGAAGACTTTTATCAAATCCACCTAGCTGGGATTCGGCCCACCACCACCAACACCCCGAGAGAGAGAGAAAGGAGCTTCTGCTTACATTCATGACACAGACAGAAGGGGCTGGATGCAGCATAAAAATCAGGATTTTCTACTGGACAAAGTTAAAGTCACCAAAAATATACGCGTACTTATTTATATCAAGAGGATTAATGACGTCCCCGGGCATCATAATCACCGACATGTCATCAAACTGTTTAAAAATTTAATCATGTGGCAGCCACGAGAGAGAGAAATAAAAGATAAATCACATCCTTGGACTATAGGAAGAGGGGGAAGTAGAGGGAAAAGGAGCTAGAAATATACATACAAAAAAAATCTTTGTAAAGACTTGTGAAGAGAGAGAATTGAAATCTCAGGAGAGAGAGAAAGAAAAGGATTTCCCAACGTGTTGGGACGTTTCAAACACTTGTTATGGAGATAAAGATTTGGATGAGTCACACACACACACACACACACACACGAATGCCGTAAGAAAATCTTTTCTAAAATAAAAGTTCACACAATTTTGTGTGTGTGGTGACTGAAAGAAGAGAAAAAGTACAGACGGGTTGGAGGAGGGACGGGGGCTGGCGAATGTCGGGGTGTTTTTTTTTTCCCTTTCTCCTTCCCTCTGTCTTCCATTTCATTATTTAAAAAAATATAATAGTAAATAAATAATTAAAGAGAGAGGAGGTTTTGGGGGGGGGGGGTGGGGAAGAGGGATTTAACGTGTTGTTATTGTTGTTGTGGAGACCTCGAGTCCAACACATTGGCTCGCGGCCTGCGCCTTTTTCTTTTAAAACAATATTTATATTTTATTTATTATTTGTGAGTGCGTGAGGGATTTTTTTTTTTTATTGGTGTTTTTTTTTCTACCTCAAGAAAAACAACTCACCGCGAAAACGCCGTCGACCTCCTCCCCCGACATCTTCCTTCCCCCAGACGGAATAACAAGTGGGAAAAGCGAGAGGAAGCGCCGCCTGGGCAGAGCCGGCACCATCGGCGCGTTTTTTTTTAACCTCCAAAATAAGATTTGAAAATCCTCATAAAGAACAATAGAGCGCTTGGACAGGAAGTCACTGGGTGGCGCCATTGCTGCTGTGACGCCGCGGGGTCAGGGGTCAGCGCTGGGGAGGGAGGGAGGGAGGGGGGGCGGGGCCAGTCCGGGCGGGGGCAACACTTGGTGCTCCACGTGGCCCTGGCCAACTCCATCCCTCCCCACTGCTCACACGCATAACGCACACTCAATGCTCTGCACTGGGGTTTCCTTCCAAAGCAACACAGAGTAGGGCTTGGCTATTGGAGGGAGGGAGGGAGGAGGTTTGCAGAGTGTAAAACTTCACCTTTTCAGGTCAAAGTTTTCAAGATATTAAGGGGAGCCCGTTTTGGGAGTTCTGCTGGTCGAGGAGGTCTGGGGCCAGGAAGAGAAAATGATTTTGAAAGGAAACTGGATGGGCGCTTGAAGGGAATAAATATGCAGAGCTCAGTCACTATGTTCAAGACAGGGGTTGATAGATTTCTAGATATTTAAAGGGATGTGGGGACAGTGTGGGAAAATGGCCTTGAGGTAGATCAGCCATGATCTAGTTGAATGGTGGAGCAGGCTCGAGGGGCTGAATGGCCTACTGCTATTTCCTATGGGGAGCGGAGACATGAGGGAAAACTTTTTGGTTGGCGTCTGGAATGCACTGCCTGACGGAGTGGTGAAAACGGTTCAATCAAGGCATGCAAGAAGGAGTTGGATTGTTATCTGAAAAGGAAGAACATGCAGGGTAATGGGGAGAAGGCAGGGGAGTGGCATTAGGTAAATTGCTCCTACAGAGAGACAGTGCAGACACGACGGGCTGAATGGCCTCCTTCTGCACTGTCACAATCCTGTGATTCGCTGACTGGATTGCTCTGCGGGGAGCCGGCGTAGACTTGATGGGCCAAATGGCTTCCTTCTGTGCCATAATTAAATGGCTGTGTTTATATACTGCCATCAGACATATCAAAGCAATTTACAGTCAATTAAGTACTTTTTGAAGTGCAGTCACTATTGTAATGTAGGAAATGCAGCAGCCAGTATGCACACATCAAGCTCCCACAAACAGCATTCTGATAATGACCAGATAATCTGTTTTTATGATGTTGATTGAGGGATAACTATTGGCCAAGACACAGGGGATAACTCCTTCGCTCTTTTTCGAATAATACCATGGGATATTTTACGTCCACCTGAGGGGGCAGACAGGGTTTCAGTTTAACATCTCACCTGAAAGACAGCATCTCCAACAGTGCAGCACTCCTTCAGTACTGTACTATAGTGTCAGCCTTGATTTTCATTCAAGATCTGGACTTGATAAACCTTCTGACTCAGAGGTGAGAGTGCTACCAACTGATTCATGGCTGACACGCAAATCCAGGACCAAGTGGGGGGAGGGGGCGTAAGTCTACAAATTAGAGCCAGAACCTTTCAAGAGCACAAATTAAGAAACACTTCACACAAAAGATTCAACTCTCCTCTGTAAACGGCAATCGATGCCCCCATCAGTTGTTCATTTAAATCTTGAGATTTTTATTAACCAAATGTGTGGAGGGATATGGGGCAAAGGCAGGTGAGGTCATGATCTCATTGAATGACAGAATAGGCTTGAAGTAGTAAATGGCTTACTCCTGTTCCATTGTTCCCTGGCTCAGTGAGTAGCACACCCAGAGTCAGAAGGTTATGTGGGTTCAAGACCCACTCCATGAGACTTCAGCACAAAAGTTCAAGGCCTATCCTCCTAGTACAATGCTACACAGTCAGTGCTGCTGTGTTTAGGATGTGATGTAAAACTGAGACCCCATCTACTGTCTTAGATGGATGTGAAAGATTGCTTGGCCCGCTATGTCAGAGTGTTCCAGCCAATATTTATCCCTAAAACCAACATCACTCAAACTGATTATGTGATCATTATCACATTGCTGTTTGTGGGAGCTTGCTGTGCACAAATTGGATGCCACATTTACAGCAAAATTACTTCATTGGCTGTAAAGCACTTTTTGATGTTCTGAGGTCATGAAAGGTGCTATATACAAGTCTTCCTTTAGACCCTCCAGGATTGTCATAGAGGATTCTCCAGAAATTAATAATTTATCATCTCCTGGACACTGACTGCAAGCAACCCACAAGAGGGGGAAAAAACACATTCAAATGGTATTTTTTTCCCCATTTTCTTTGAATACATTTTTTATTACTTATAAAATATTGGAGATCATAGAATGACACATCACAGAAGGAGACCATTCAGTTCATTATGCCTGTGCTGGCTCTTTGAAGGCAATACCTAATTAATTCTCCAGCTCCCCCCACCCCCAGTCTTTCCTTATTACCCTACACAATTTTCCTCTTCAATTATTTACCCCATTCCCTTTTCTTCCTACATTACAACAGTGACTACACTTCAAAAGTACCTCATTGGCTGCAAAGAGCTCTGAGATGTCTGATGGCCATGAAAGGAGCTATATAAATGCAAGTTTTTCTTTTCCTTTTCAAGATATTTACTGAATCTGCTTCTACCACCCTTTCAGGTGTTCCAGATCATAAGAACTCCCTGCATAATTCCACCCCCTCCCCCCCGCCTTATATTGCCTCTGGTTCTTTTGCCAAAAGAAATGGGGGGGGGGGGGGGGGATCGGAACATTGTTTGACTGGGTGGGGCTGTTGGAGGTACAGATTCATGTGACAAATCCTCCAGGGTATATCCTACTACAGTTGGCAACTTTAACACATAGCAATATGCCCTTTTTGTAATAAAAACCATAAAGGAGATAGTGAGTTTGCCTCAGTGTCATCAAAAGAAAAGATAGGCACAAGTAATGAACAAAACCATAAAACAAAGGCAGCTTATAACATTAAATAATATCACCTATGTACTCCAGTCCCTTGGTGACAATGCATTTGCTGCCAAGTCTCCTTTTTACATTTTGAAGAGATAGGGGAAAGTCATTTTATTTTCTTACACTGGACAATAAAGATAAAACAGGAAAAATGCTGTTACCTCTGTTAAAATGAGCTTGTGTTCAGCTTTCCGCTTCAGAAAAACTTTCATTTTTTATAATCGTACATTCTACGTCCTGAGGATGTTCTAAAATGCTTCGCAGCCAAAATACTCTTGAAGTACAGTCACTGTTACATAGTTGAAGGTAGAAGCCAATTGCAAATGAACAGGTCCCAAAAACAGCAATGAAATAAATAAGCAATTAATCCATTTTGGCAGTGATGTTGGCCGAGGGATAAATGTTGACCAGGATAACTCACATATTCTTCAAATAATGCATGGGATCCTTCACATCGCAAACAGGTCGTCAGTTTAACATCTCACCCGAAAAACTAATAGTATCTCTGAAAATGAAGTTCTGCACTAAAATGTCAGTCTAGATAATGTGCTCAAGCACCTAGAGTGGGACTTAAACCCAGAACCTTGTGACTCAGAATGCCACCGCTTAACCAAACTGACATCCTTTCAAGCAGTTCTTCATTCATGCAATAGACACTAAAGTATTTGAAGTCTGGAGCACAGTTATGACAGCTGCTAACCTGGCCTGTCCCTTTCAAGATCACTGCTCAAATACTTCCTACAGGCAAGTGGTCTAAATAGGTAAACTTGTTATTTCCAGAGATCAACCACAAGGTATCTAAACTATTTGCAACTTTTTTTGACTATAGGTTAGAAGAAACCATTATAAAATTATTGGGTTTCTTTTTATTTAGAAAACATTTTCAATCTGTAACCCTAGTGTAATAACTGGAATGTTATGGGGACCAGATTTATAAATGTAAATAACTATAATAGTTGCGTCAGATTGCAAACTCATTTAACAAAGTTTATTTTTGGAACAAGAGTGATTGGCACTAAAATTGTTTAAAAATATCTGCCATTCCCAATTAATGTGTTTTGGTGGGTTTGTTTATCCCTTTGTGAGGTACACCATTTCAAACAAAATCCACCCTTGCACCCCACACCTCCCATTTTCTCCACTTCTGGAAAGTTCTCTCATACTCGGGTACAGTTTCAAAACCCCACCGCACCACTTCCCGCCATGGTACCTTGCCCAAGAGGCTAAACCTCATGCATTAGTCTTGAGTAGGTTTTCAGCAGGCTACTTTATAGAATGATAGAATATAACAGCACTGAAGAGGCCATTCGGCCCTTGCCAGCACTTTCAAAGAGCTATCCAATTAGAGCATGGCTATCCGACCCCGAACGGGTCCGACGATGTGTCAGGTTCGGGTCAGGTCGAATTGCTGTTCCGGGTCTGGCGTTCGGGCTCAGGTCGGGTCGGACACAGTGGCAGCCAGGACGTCAAGGCAGGAAACTTGCATTTGGACACCGCACTAGTCTGCAGTGAGCAATTCCATCCAAGGTAGAGCACAAACTCTTTAATACAATCAATTTCATTCGGGCATGGGAAAAAAAAATGAAGGACTCGGGCGGGTCAGGTTTAAATTGCAGACCCGAGCAGGCCTTTATACCCAATTAGCCTCACTCCCCTGCTCTTTCCCCAAAGCCCAGCAAATGTTTTCCTTTCCAAGTATACATCCAATTCCCTTTTGAAAGTTACAATGGAACCTGCTTTCATCACCCATTCAGGTAGTGCATTCTAGATCATAAAAACTCGGTGTAAAAAAATTTCTCCCAATCTTCCCCCTGGTTCTTTTGCCACAAAGGCATCATAGTCATGCCGAATCCTGTCCTTCTCAAATGTCCAAACAACTGGACTTTACAAGATGGCAATAAGGAACAAGAACCCAGGACAATATACTGAGCCCCATGGTAGAGGCCAACCTTTGTACCACTACTGCCACCCAACTGAGATCAGTAATCGCAACAGGATTTGGCAACTGATTTTTTCCCCAAGCCTGTGTACGCAACAGATAGGCTGCACATTTATCAATTGAGCATCGGAAGAGCAGAATTTTGAGTGATGGGGTCATTAACCCTACTCAACAGTGAAGCTTTCTATAGGTGACTACAGTACTAATAAAAGAGCTGTAAAAACTGTAAGAGCTTCAAAACAAATTTGACCCAGGTATAACAGTAAAATAAACATGTATAATACAAATCTTGTCTAAAAGATATGATCCACTGTTACGTACATTACTTGTAAAAATAAACACTTCCACATGTTCAGCCTTACTCTTAATAACGCCATGTTGACAGATGTTTGCCTTAGGAAAAGAAAATGGGAAACAATGTGACAATTGGCAATAATTTTTTTAAAAATACCAGATTAGTGAAAGTAGCCAGGCTTTGAAATATGCCAACATGTAGTATTTGATGGCAGTCATTACATTAGTGAACTGACACTGAAACAGCAATATTTTGTATATCCTGTTGAAACTAATTTGCTCCACTCATCAGTCTCTGACTTTGAGAACTGAACTAGGTGTGTCTCAAGGATCTGGCACAAGATTAAAGACACTTCTACAGCTGGTACGGCCACAGGCTGTCTTGTCAGCTGCACAAGGCATGTAGTGTAGAAAGAGGAGAAAGAAATGGAGATTTAACTTGCCACCACCTGCTGGTAGCATGAGGTGGTTATAATCCTGGTTTCTATTGCTGATTGTCAAAATCACGAACTACAAAAACAGATTGCCATTGTTTTTATTAATTAATTATCCAACACAGGCACAATGGGCTGAATGACCTTCCATGCGATATAATTTTATACCAGATAGTGCTAATAAATTGGTTACTTCTGCTGACTTCTTTAGGAGGGGAGCAGTACTGTCTTCAACCACTGGAGAGTAAAATTCACTGGGGTAGACAGAGGAAAACTAATAGTCAAGACATCAGATCTGAACATCATACAAGATCACTAGACTACCATGACTGTAATATCAGAATTCTATAAAAGTATTATCATGTGCATCTGTAACTGTCAGAAATGCAGCTCAATCTTTTACTGCTAATGAAGAAGCCAAGTGATTGAGCCAACTTTTACCGGTATCAATTGGACAGAAATAAACAGGCAAAGGAGGATAAGTGAACTATGATCCTGTGATAATAGGCAACTGAGGCATGCAGACTTAAGTCGTCTCAGGATCCTTCTCCATTCTTGTGATGCATCAGCTAATCTGAGCCTGGGCAGCGGGTGTAACACTACAACTGTCTTCCACACTCCATGGCCAGAGGGATTGGGAAAGGGAAATGATCCCACTCTTGATTACTATGCAGTGATCCAAATTAGAAAGCACATTATGTGTGGACATCTGACGAGGGAAGGCCTATTTCTGTAACCTCCTCCAGTCCTACAACCTCTCAGAATTCTACATTCCTCCAGTTCCAGTCTTTTGTGCATCACCCATCTCCTTCAGCTCACCATTGCCAGCTGTGGCTTCAGCTGTCTAGGTTCTAAGCTCTGGCATTCCCTCCTTAAACCTCCTCTCCCCCACCCCCACCACTTCCCCTCTTTTAAGATGGTTCTTAAAACCTACCTCTTTGGTCACCTGCCCTAATGTATTTGTTGGCTGGGTGTTATTGTTGTCTTATTATGCTCGTGAAGCATCTTGAGATGTTTTACTATGTTAAAAAGTGATATATAAAAATGTAAGTTATTGATTTAGCTACGGTGTGATGCCCCACACTGCCAAATAATCATGCCAACATTCCATCTAGGCTCTTGAGGAATGTCATTGTCTTACTGGAGGGTTGGAAATGTCCATTTCTTGTTCCAAAAATGGAGTCAGTGTGAGGAGAGAATGTCGAAGGGGAAATAAAGAATACCATTACAGACCAGCTAGAATTTCACAAAAGCAAAATACAATGGATGCTGCAAATCTGAAACAAACACAAAGTGCTGGAAATACTTAGCAGGTCTGGCAGCATCTGTGGAGACAGAAGCAGAGTTAACGTTCATCAGAAAGGTCACAGACCTGAAACATTAACTCTGCTTCTCTCTCCACAGATTCTGCCAGACCTGAGTATTTCCAGCACTTTGTTTTTATTTCAGCTAGAATTTCAGATGCACACCCTTCATCAGAATGGTCTCTCTACAGATGGTAAACAACCTGAACACTTCCAGCATTTTATTTTTGTATGAACTTTCCAGCATTTTTGTTTCTCACAGGCAGGTTGTTCTGCCTGTCTTTGTTCAGTTATGCCAGTACTGCTCATAAGGCCACATGTGCAACAATATCACAATCAATCCAAGAATTCTGCTACAGCAATCCTTAACACAAAATCTGCAAGAAATCTCCAGGTTAGGCACATTGTAAATATTACACTTCTGAGTGGGCTTCAGAGCACTAACACCTCCCAAGATTGACATAGTAAGACTCTCAAGGCTTGTAGTTTACAACATTATCTCAACCTTGCTCAGTAGTGGAGTGGGGAGTCCCACCAATGAATTAACTTTTCCACAAACACATAAAAACCATTAACTGTAATACTGAAATACAACATGCTACATAACACAATCTAGATAGCTTTAAACCAGGTAATAGGGAGAGCTGTAATGAGTTTTGGAATTCAGCTGTATAAAAACTCAGTGCAGTATAAATCAGATTTCCCAGTCTACCAGTATTTTCTATAACTTTAGGGAATAAATTGTGTTCACCTAAAAAAGTTGTCACTCAACAAGCATCAAATTCTTTTAATAATTTTTTAAAAAACATTTGTATTGAACAGGTTCAATAGTAAATATAAATGTAGAGGTTTTCAAATATTCAACAAACAAAATTCAGCACCAGCAGTCCCCTGGTACCTCACACAAACGACCATTCATGAGTAAATCTGCCAAGCAAGCCTCAGCAGGCTATCTGGTCACATGAACCATTGCAGTCAGATCTTGCCCTCTTCAAAAGGCCACACACAAGTTCTCCAGCAGGAGTCAATCAACTGATCAGAATTGGAAATCCTAGCTGCCTTTTTAAAAAAAAACTTGCTCCCCAGCCTTGCAACACTGCGACTAAGTGTGGCAGTGCTTTTGATCTAGCTAAGGTTTTAGCATAAACAAAAGATTTGAATGATAAAGCTTGCTGGGCTGCAAAGCGAAGTGAATTTACCTAATAAACCATCATACAAAGGACTTACGAAGACCAAGCCAATCTTTCAGTCCTAATCCACAGCAAAGCAATATATTTTCATTCAGCTTGTAATCTGTGCAGTCATACAGGAAGACATTAAGGGTTATTGTATCAAAACAGAAAATACAGACAATGTTCAGGCCAGGCAGCAGCTGTGGAGAGAGAAAGTAAATATTTCAGTTCAATGACCTTCCATCAGAACATTTCTCTCTAGATGCTGCCTGACCTGCTGAGTATTTCTAGTATTTTTGGGTATTATTTCAGAGCTGTGGAGAAAGTAAATATTTCAGGTCAATGACCTTCCATCAGAACATTTCTCTCTCTAGATGCTGCCTGACCCGTTGAGTATTTCTAGTATTTTTGGGTATTATTTCAGATTTCCAGCATCCGCAGTATTTTGCTTCTGTTTAAGGGTTATTTCGTTGTCAGAAGTAAGAGATCTTTTCACCATTTGCATCTTCCTCTACTGCTTATGACTTTCAGGCTACATTTAGTCCATAGCCAGGCAAGAAGTCTGAATTAATCAATCACTCATGCCACTTTCAAATTGGTCACTGGATGTGCACTAGAACAGATAGGTCCGGACTCCATTCAGATCTTCCCTGTATCCTTGTGAACAAATGGCTTCCACTCGCCACTCCTTTACAGTGGTATAGCTGAAATTGTGAAAGCAGTGGGTGCAAAGCTGAATCAGCAGCCTTCATTAGGCCATATTTGTTTTTAATTGAACGGCACTGCTACAAAAACTCTCCAATTACACAAGGGAGTCAATGCGAGGAGAGTTTGAGAGGGGAGTGGAATTTTTTTTTTTTTTAAAAAGAGCACAGGAAAACTTCACAGACGAGTCCAGAACAGTGACACCCAGATGCCGGGGGTCCGGTGGGGGGACATCAGTAGAGATGGAAAGCAATGAAACATCTTTCTTTACTCAACATTCCACTCTTTTAAGTAGCACCTTGACTGATTTCGAACACATTTCATACTGAAAATGTAAACGTGATTCAATCTCATAAGGATAAGGTTTAGATTTAATAAAAAAATATAAAGTACAAAGTCCATATAGGGCTTAATACCGATCTTCTATATCAAAGCAGACTATCTAATTCCAGACACCGGAGCCTGTTGCTGTTTCCGAATCTTATTGAAGAGCTCCATATACTGAATAGCTGTGTCTGTCGGTGTATAAATCCCATCATGCTTTGCCGAGAACACGGAAGGAATCCCAGGTGTATGGCTTCCCATGAAACTTTGCATGAATTCCATCATGAGATTCCAACAGTCATTGGACACAATGCAAGGACAGTATTCCACCTAGAATTAGGAAAAACACAATATTTACTCTCTTACATGGACCCTATTTAACAGCAAATTACATCTACAGTATGGGTTCTTGATCTTGGTCATTTATCACTCAGATGTGTCAATTGGAGACCAAATCATGTCATATCGGTGAAAGAAGGGTAAAAAAAATACATCAGTGACATCAACCTAGCTCTCATCAAACTAATGAGTCAGAAGCTATTGAATTTTTTGTAGACCACCCACTCTCATTGTAGTTTTCTTGATAATGTTATAATTACCAAAAAGGATCAATAGATTTTTCACATCCCCTTCCCTCTGGGGATTTCTGGCCATTCAATGGCATCTGTATGTGCATCATGTAGCTGTTTTTCACTGCATGTACAATGCTAATCCCACCTAAAAATTCAGAACACCAAAACAAACTCCACAAAACAAGTGTCTTGTATGGAATAGAACCATTCATATAGATAGGCCATGTGATTGAGACCTGATAATTTTCACACACAAAAAAAAGTGAATTCCAAAATTAGGAGCAACCTTAAGAAAATCCAACCCAAATACGACAATCGGTGTATTGCAATTTCTGCAGGATGCAGGGAGCTACTTTCCCATTTGGCATAAATAGCAATTTATCTTTGCTCATCAATGGGTGGCATCAACATAGATCACACCTTCAGCCATATGTGTCATGTACAGATAACTGAATAAAGTACCATAGGAAAGAGCCACTGAGTGCACCCGGCATGGAGTATTTTAGCAAGAAAACGCTTTGTGAAGTCAGCTGTAAGCAATCGTTATTCACTTCGATCATTTTATTTGCTCCTTTCAAAATTCTTCACTCAGAAAATACATTGTTTTATTTTTGACAAAAGTCTCAAAATTGTTTGTTGCAGAATTAACTTTTTTTTCTAGCCCTTGAATTCAGGGGAAAAATCATCCTGCACTTATGTAGTATTTTTATTTGGTCCCAAGGTACTTCACAAAGTGAGAATCAAGAAAACTAGGGAAGGTGGCCAAAGGGGAAACATTTTAAAAGGATAGTAACCAAATAATCTGTTTTTGTGATGTTGATTGAGTAATAAATATTGGACAGGGCACCGGGAAGAACTCCCGTTCTTCTTCGAAATAGTGCATAGGTTCTTTTACGTCCATCTGAGGAGGAGACAGGGCTTCGGTTTAAAGTCTCATCTGAAAGACAGTACCTCTGACAGTGCAGCACTCCTTCAGTATGGCACTGGAGTGTCAGCCTTGATTTTGTGCACATTCCCGGCCATAAACCACAAGTCTCCAAACTATACCCTTCCCTTTTTCTATCCACACACACAACCACCTTTGATAAAGTAGAATGCATCAATCTTTCACCATGTTTAATTTGGCCCTTTCGCAGCCAAAAACCACTGACCAAATTAAGTAAATTAATCCAGTTACAATCATAACTGGAACAAAGTGCAATACAGAGTAAGCTAAACAGCCATGAAAAGTAAGGTAGGCAGTCCATCATTGCTCCTTTGTAGTCAAACAAGTAACGAAAACAGAAAATGTTGTAAACTATCTCTGCGGGTCAGGCAGCATCTGTGAGGAAAGGAAGGTCGAGCTAACGATACCCCATCTTCCTCTCTCCACAGATGCTGCCTAACTGTTGAGTTTTTGCAGTATTTCCCATTTGTAACGATATATGGAACAAGCTCGAGAAAGAAATCAATGGGTACATTTTACCAGCACTCATGGTTGTACTACTTTGTAGAATTATTTCTGTATAATTTTTTTTAAAAAACTGACTTCATAAAGTCTCGGATTCCTGATGGATAAAAGTCTAATGTTTTATTATACTGAGACAGGAAAAATTATGAGACTGTTCACTGTTCTGTACTAAATGAGCCTGTCCCAATTGGACTAGTGGCAGAGGATAATTAGCCTCAGATCTTTGGGCTTAGAATGGACAAAAAAAAACACACCAGGATTCTCACTTCTGATCTAGGAAAATCACAGGCGCTGAGGGAGGGCAGGACCAGCTTCAGCCGTGATGCCACCCACAAGCAAGCTTTGTTGCGTAGACTCACAGATTAAGGATGGCTACTTGGACAAGCTGCTGCTGGGGTTGGCAATGTTCATTGGAAAACAGCTAGAGAGAAAAAACCTGGTATGATTAGGGAATTCCAAAGAGAGAGCTCGAGACTTTTGGCTTGGAGACCACAGTTCAAATTAAATTATCTGCCAGGTTTTCCCTAGATAGAAGGATTTGCAAGTCCAGGTAGGGGGGAAAACAACACATCGCCTAGCATTTGTTTTGACAGCATAGCTTTCATTATGCCAACCCAATTAACATGGAAAAATAGAATAGACTTTGGAGAGTAAAGAGAGCATTTTTCTTCATTACCCCAGAAGTGTAAATTTGAAATAAATGTTATGCTAAAGAGCCCAGTAGAAACATAAAAGGGATGAAGATCAAGGATCCGCAGCTGAAATCAAAGCAAAATAGCGAACATACCTCAACAGATATGCCACGTACACTGGGTCCCATGGTGACTGTCCCAACCTTTACTAGGAAGTCACCATACTGGTAGCGAGGTCCACGGCTTTCTATCTTGCTACTTTTTGCATTCTGGAAAAACCCCTTCAGTTTGATCATGAGCGTGTCAAAGTTTGAGTCTGCCACCAAGCAGGGGCCATTTTCGAAAAGTGCAAAGCAGCTGAGAGGATATTCCGTGTTGTGCATAACATACATGAACTTTGCAGCCTGCCCTAATGAAAAGTAGGATGGATATCATTAGAATTAATGAGCACAAGGCCAATGAGAGATTTGAGCTGTTATACTTCCAGCTCCACAGAGGTCACATTCAGTTCAGGCTGGATGCTGCAGCTGTCTAACAAAGATGCAGTAAATTAACCACCCAACACACACAGTCCATGTTTAGAGTTCTAACTTCGCTCAGCAGGAGATTTACATCAATTATTAATTGACCCGTTTCCCTCCTTTCCTCTTTTGAAGGCACTCATTCATGCTGGCTTAAAATTCCATGGGCACTGATCGCCTGCTGGTACTACACCCCAGCAGCGATTCCTCATGTGTGCACCTCCATAGTAAGGACTGGTAGGCTATTCAACCATGGAAGCTATCACATCCAATCACAACCCCCGTCCTTACTCTACATGCACACTTTCCAAACAAAAATCAGAATTCTGGCTGATTTTCTCCTCCCTCACACAGGAACACCAAAGTCAAACGCAGATGATCACCCTTCTGAGATCTCTGGCTGAGATTCACTTTCAGAAAATAAAAGTGTAAGACAATACAGTGGACTGGAAACTGAGGTAAGACAAAATTGTGATGTAGGAAGACCTGTGGATAATTTTCAGAGCTGTTTTAACATCTAATACATACAAAATGTGTAGCTATTCTGTGAGAGAATCACCAAGTATTTCAAAAATCTTGCATTCCAAGACTTTGTGACTTCAATGGAAGTAGCATTCAAAGGCCAAGTTCTACTGTGTCCCTAATAGGTAAAGCTCAAAACATCAGAAGCATGAAGAACAGCTCAATGTTTCAAGCAGCTCATTGTTTCACGGCAGCATCAAACCTCTGTATTTATAACCATGTTAGGGACATCATTGTGAACAGGCAGCACAGTTTTGGTTTAACATTAGAGATAATCCCACATACTTCAATGCTAGCAAGCATTCTACATAAAATGGTATTTGCTGTTATAAGAAGCTGTAGTGAGGCAGATCAGTAACATATGCACAAAATTGAACTGAGAATATTTCCTTCTGAGAGAGATCCAAATGCCTTCTGTTCAGCTCCCCCAACCCCACCCTGAGGTGACACAACTGAGATGGGTGGGGTTACTGTCTCAGTGTATTCTTCTGATCGTGCAAATTTTGTCTTTCAGAATGAGCACTGAATGCTCATGTCAGCTTTCTAAATAATCTGATCTTCTGATCAAAAAAAAAGCAAAAGAAAACTATAAACCTACACCCCCACCCTTCAGGCTCTGGCTCACGCTGGGAACACCGACACACCCCGACACCCCCACACACACATGCCCCGACACACATCTCGACACACTCTCCAGTATCTCAGTGAAATGGTTCATCTTCATTTAGCAACACAGTCTGAGTGCAGCAATTCGTTCATAGGGTCATCAGAGCTGAACATTACATGGTCTTCATGTAATGTACAAATGCACAAACTTTCCAGCAGGGTAGTAATCAGGAATGGGGATTCAGGTTGACTTTGTCCCCTTCCATAACTTAGGGGTGCTGGAGTGAATTTGTGTCCATATTAGGAAAAGCAGTAGGCCATTTCATCCCTCTATTAGATTATGGCCCATCTGTACTTTAACTCCATCTACCAGCCTTGGTTCTATAATCCATAATAACCTAACAATAATCTATCAATTTCAATTGAGATGCCCACAGCTTTTTGGTGGAGGGTTCCAGATTTTCATGACTTCTTTGTGAAGTGCTCCCTGACATCATCCCTGAATGGCCTAGCTCTAATTTTAAGGCTATACCCCCTGGTTTTGGACTGTCTCCACGAGAGAAAATAGTTTCCATCTATCCTATCAACTCCTTTAATCATCTTAAACACTTCAATTAGATCACCCCTTATTCTTCTATATTCAAGAATGCAAGTATAGTCTATGCAATCTACCCTTATAAGTTAAATCTGGTATTGTTTTGGTGAATCTGTGCTGCACCTCCTCCAAGGCCAATATATCATTCCCGAGGCTGCAGTGCCCAGCAGTGAACACAATCCTTTAAATGGGGTCTTACCAGAGCTTGATATAACTGTAATGTAACTTCCACCTCATTGTATTCCAGCCCGTTGGGATAAAGGCCAATTCTGTTAGACTTTTTAATTATTTTTATTGCCAGACTAATGGAGATCAACCATCTTTGCACAAACTAAAGGATTGAAATTTTGTTTCATTTATATAGGCAGAACTAAAGTTCCTGGGTCTGTAACATAGTGTAAAAGAAATTGCATTTCAACTGCTGGATTTTATAGGAAGACAGTAAAACTCTTAGTTTACCACAATGTCAAATTGAATCACTGAATGTTGTAAGATTCACAGCCGGAGATTTGTCTAGCTCGCAACATTTTTTTTCTCTTTCAGTGCTATCAGATTGTGGTTGTGAGAGATTTTATTTATTTATTCAAGGGTTCCCTTTCAGGCCATGCAGTCACTGTGGAGGCAGCGATAGGGGGACAAGCTTTGGCAGCTGAAAAAAAGATGAATTCAAGATGTGCACTGCTGTTCCAAGAATTACTCATCCAATTCCACGCCTCTCACAGCAGGTAACTGACTGCCTGTCTGCCTGTCGTCCATTTGATGCTTGCTATCAGCAATAACGTTAAGACGGCAAATTCAGCAGCTCGAGGGGGAAAAGAACAAGACCTGAATCGCACCACAAACAACTCTTTGCAGTTCAATGTTAGCATTTAATGCTCTCTCACTGACTTAGAAAGTTGCAACAATTAGATGTGGCGCCACCAACAAAAAAAAACCAATTTTGACTACTTCAGCTTCAATTTGCTAAAATATTTTCGGGTGAGTCTTGGTAACTCTAGCCCGAATGCCTATTTTTGACAGCGAGATTTTGCAGTCTGGTTCCTCACCTTCTGCCTACATTACTGCCTCAGTTGGTCTCAAGCCAAAAAGAAAATGTCAGAGAAGCCAAGCCATATCTTTGGGAGGCAATAGGTTGTGACCTTCACACTATAATGCAATTTGTCAAAACTGGACACAAGCTCCCCACGATGGCAGTGGGTGGGCTACAACTGACCTCAGTGGTTATGAGCTAGAGGAGGATCTAACCATCGCCCCTTGACATTCAGTGGCATTACGATCGCTGAATCCCCCACTATCAACATCCTGGGGGGGCTTACCATTGACCAGAAACTGAACTGGAGTAGCCATATAAATACGTGGCTACAAGAGCAGGTCAGAGGCTGGGAATCCTGCGGCAAGTAAGTCACCTCCTGACTCCCCAATGCCTGTCCACCATCTACAAGGCACAAGTCAGGAGCGTGATGGAATACTCTCCACTTGCCTGGATTGGTGCAGTTCCAACAACACTCAAGAAGCTCGACACCATCCAGGACAGAGCAGCCTGCTTGATTGATAACTGATAGGACTAAAGGCAGACAAGTCGCCAGGACCCAATGGCCTTAAAATAAGTGGCTGCAGAGATAGTGCAGGCATTGGTCGTAATATACCAAAACTCACTGGATTCCGGCAGGGTTCCAGCTGATTGGAAAATCGCTAATGTGACGCCCCAATTCAAGAAAAGAGGGGGACAGAGAGCAGGAAACTATCGACCAGTTAGTTTAGCAGCCGTCATTGGGAAAATGCTAGAGTCCACAATGAAGGAAAAAAATAGCAGGACATTTAGAAAAACATAATGCAATCAAACAGAGTCAACATGGTTTTATGAAAGGGAAATTATGTTTGACAAATTTGTTAGAGTTCTTTGACAATATAACAAGCAGAGTGGATAAAGGGGAACCGGTAGATGTAGTGTATTTGGATTTCCAGAAGGCATTCGATAAGGTGCCACATCAAAGGTTTTGCACAAAATAAGAGCTCAGGGTATTGGGGGTAACGTATTGGCATGGATTGAGGATTGGCTAACACTCAGAAGGCAGAGAGTCGGGATTAATGGGTCTTTTTCAGGTTGGAAAGCCATAACTAGTGGAGTGCCACAAGGTAAAGGCCTGCTACCCGACCTGAACCCGATGGGACCAGACAGTCTTCCGGGTCCGGCTTTCGAGCTCGGGTCGGGTCAGGCCGGACACACACGGCAAGTGCTCTGCCGTTAAGTATTAAAAATAAAAACTTAGCTGAGCTGGGAGTCCAGGACAAAACTGAGCCTGCGCAGTGAGCGAGTGACATCACTATGGCGTCATCACGCATGCGCTGCAGTTCCGTGGAGCTTCCCAGTCGGAAGGTAAGTAAAGGGATGGCCAGGTCAGGTCGAGTGGGGTCAGGGAGAAACTGGAGGGACTCGGGCAGGGTCAGGCTCGGGTCTGCTGTGGATCGGTCGGGTTCGGGTCGGGTTCTTTTTCCCGGCCTGAGCAGGCCTTTACCACAAGGATCGGTCCTAGGGCCTCAACTATTTACTATCTATATTAGTGACTAGGAGGAAGGGACAGAGTGTAGTGTATCCAAATTTGCCGACGATAAAAAATAGATGGAAAAACATGTTGTGATGAGGACACAAAGAATCTGTAATGGATATAGATAGGTTAAGTGAGTGGGCAAAAACTTGGCAAATGGAGTTCAATGTGGGAAAGTGTGAGGTCATCCACTTTGGTAGGAAGAATAAAAAGGCAGATTATTCCGATGGAGGAAGACTACAAAATACTGCAGTACAGAGGGATCTGGGTGTTCTTGTACATGAAACACAAAAAGTTAGCATGCTGATGCAGCAAGTAATTAGGAAGGCAAATAGAATTTGGGCCTTTATTGCTAGGGGGTTAGAGTTTAAAAATAGGGAAGTCTTGTTACAGCTGTACAGGGTATTGGTGAGGCCATACCTGGAGTACTGCGTACAGTTTTGGTCCCCATATTTAAGGAAGGATATACTCGCATTGGAGGCAGTTCAGAAAAGGTTCACTGGGCTGATTCCTTGGATGAAGGGGTTGTCTTATCAAGAACGGCTAAACAGGTTAGGCCTTTATTCATTGGAGTTTAGAAGAATGAGAGGTGATTGTATTAAACCATATAAGATTTTAAGGGGACTTGACAGAGTAGATGTTGAGAATATGTTTCCACTGGTGGGGGAATCTCAAACTAGGGGACATAGTTTCAGAATAAGGGGTCACACATTTAAAATTGAGTAGCGAAGGAATGGCTTCTCTCAGAGGGTGGTGAATCTCTGGAATTCTCTACCTCAGAGTTGTGGAGGCTAGGCCACTAAATGTATTTAAGGAGGATGTAGATAGATTTTTGAAATCTCAGAGTCAAGGGTTATGCGGAGCAGGCCCGAAAGCGGAGTTGAGGCCTGGGACAGATCAGCCATGATCTTATTGAATGGCGGGGCAGGCTTGAGGGACTGAATGGCCTACTCCTGCTCCTATTTCTTATGTTCTTACCCCATTCACAAACATTCACTCCCTCCACCACCGATGCACAGTAGCAGCAATGTGTACCATATACAAGACGCACTCCAGCAACGCACCAAGGCTCCTTAGACAGCACCTTCCAAACCCCTGACCTCTAGCACCTAGAAGGACAAGGGCAGCAGACACATGGGAACACCACCATCTGCGAGTTCCGCTCCAAGCAACACACCACCCTGACCTGGAACTATATCACTGTTCCTGGGTCAAAATCCTGGAACTCCCTTCCTAACAGTACTGTGAGTGTACCTATACCACATGGACTGCAGCGGTTCAAGGCGGCGGCTCACCACCACCTTCTCAAGGGCAATTAGGGATGGGCAATAAATGCTGGCATAGCCAGCAAAGCCCACATCCCATGAACAAATAAAAAAAGGGACAGGACAGGGAAATCTGGTTAAGGTTGCGGCTCCTGCTCACATCTGGTTTGCACTGGACAAGGACTGCAAGTTGAAAATTATTCCATCTCTTTTCACTCTTCCCATCTCTCCTGAAAGCAATGGTTCCTTTATGGTGAGCACCACAGTTGGCAATTTCACTCGGAACAAATGATCTTGTTCATATACAATCTCAACAAAGAATGTCAATGAACTATTCAACTGAAGCAGCATCACAACCAAGCCAAACTCTGTCTTCATCCACCACCCACACAACTGTCTTTCCGGCAGGCGAAATGGTGTGGATGCTGTGCTGTTTTTCCCCTCCATCAAGCCCGGGTGCCAAGGTCAAGTGTAATGCCCCAACCACTGCCACAGTACAGATCAACTAACTCTAGCACAGGCTAGAAATCAAACCTGGGACCTTTGCTGGTTTGTATGTTTCAACCACTTACACCTTGAATCACTGGGGAACTCTGTAAACTGATTCTTAGAAATTGCTCCACCTATCAAAAAATACAAAAATTACACTTAAAAATCTGTTCCCATTTTATATATCAAATTTCAAAGACAGTAGTGAGTGAAACACAGCAATTGTACATATTTATTGCTTTATATTTTAAGTTTGTGAAGGAATGATCACAAACTACTGTGTAACAGAACAGCACTCGTGGGCCTTCAGTGTTTGTGATAGATACCTGGGATTGCCACATTTGGCCCTGCGTGATAGGTTTCACAGTCCACGCAAAACGTTCCTTGCTTAACAGCACCCAGTATTTCCAGTTTTTTGGTGAGCATCTCCACTGCTTGCTGGACACTCTTCCCCTCAACTGCTGGAATCTGGGAAACACTGCGAAAGAGAATCAACAGATTAGCAAAACTCAGCACAGATCCAAGCACAGCATTTGGTGGGGGGAGGAGGGGCAGCTGCGAATTTTGCATTTCCATTCTATTTCTCCCTTGAAGATGAAGCCCTCTTTGGGATACAGATGCAGAGTGTTTTGGCAACACCCCAAAGGGCCAATTTTTCCCACATGTTGGCAGGTTACTCAACCATAGTGCATCATAACCTTGTCTGAGCGGTTTAAATCAAGGATCACATTTTCCTGATCGCTCAAATAAGGATGCTAACTGTTCCAATTTCCTGATATACAAGGCTACAAAGATCCTACTGAAAAACAATCAATTCTGAAAAATAATCACTTCAAATGTTGCAATTAATCACTCTGCTTAATTTTTCCAGTGGCTTCATATGAACCCAATGTAGTCATTCAAATAAAATCTACTCAGACCTAACCAAGACAGACACAAGCAACTGAAAACACAGAAATTTTCCACTTCCAGCACACAGCCCTCAGCTTGATTAATGTTTCCTGAACTTTACACTAAAGGCCTGCAGTCAACCAACGTTCATATACAAACGCTTACCAAACCCTTTGTTCACCACCAAAAGTATTAACCAAAGTTAGAAATCAAGACTGGCTGAATGGTGGAAGGCACAATCTATACGCTGCATTCTAGAGCTTTTGAATAGAGGGTCCTCACAATTAAACACACCATTGACTTAAAACACTGAGTTGCGCTGTGTTGAGATGACATCCACTGGACATCAGTGACACCTCCACCGGGGATGAGTGGAGAAAAATATGTCGGACTTCACCTCCAGACCATTCCTGCACATCTCCCAATGGCAAGCCCATCGATCCAGACACAACCTACAATCCCCGATTACAGCGTCCAGTTCTTTCTTAAACAGTTCCAAGGCTTTGCCCTGAACTACCCTATCCACAAGTCCATCCCAAGTCTTAATCACTCTTTGGGTAAAGAATATAAGAGTTACATTGACCTGGAGACATTTTTTGAAGTATTATCTGATATTATAATGCAATCAGTCTTGCTTTCCCTTGTGTGAGCTGAAGTGACTTTTTTTTTAAATGCCCTTGGGAATGCGAGCAGGCTGCATTTATTGCCAATCCCTAGTAGTCCAAAGACAGCAGTGCTTTCTTGCCAAGCCACTTCAGACAACATTAGGAATTCATTGCATCATATGGGACTAGAACGACGCGTAGGATGAGCAGGCTCCTCCCCTGAACGATGTGGGGTTAATGACGACAGCCCTGGAATTTCCCCCTGGTGCCAGTCCACAAATTCTACTTCACAATTTGTCATGGTGGGATTTGAATGTATGACCGCTGGGATACAAGCCCAGTACCATTAAAACAATTATTGCACCTCTGCACTGCTTCGGCGTTAGCCCTGAATCCTGCACGACCAGAGTACGGGGATGACCAGCTCACGCGTTCCTGACACTGTCCCCTATAGCAGGCCCTTAGATACACAGCTCTCCCTCTCCACATACACAAAAACCATCAACACCTCACCCTATTGGTCAGTATTTGAAAAGAAAAATCATCAGATTAGTGGTTGTTGGTACAAACCAGATCTGTTCGATGGCAGGAAATGAGAACTGTCTGATCCAATCAGATCAATTAGAGAGCAGGAACAGAATCTGACAGAACCACTCAGATCAGTTTGAAGGCAAAACTGGAACCTGTCTGAATCAGATTATGTTCGCCTACTTCAAGCATTTGAGGTCAAAAATTCTAAACATAAGAAACGTAAGAAATAGGAGCTGGAGCAGGTCATTTGACCCCTGGTGCCTGCTCCGCCATTCAACACGATCATGGCTGATCTTCTACCTCAGCTACACCTTTCCACACTATCCCCACATCCCTCGATTCCCTTAGTGGCTAAAAATCTGTCAATCTCTGACTTGAATATACTCAACCATTGAGCGTGTAGAGTTCTCTGTGGGGAGAGAATTCCAAAGATTCAGAACCCTTTGACTGCAGAAATTTTTCCTCCTCAGTCCTAAATGGCCAACCCCTAATTCTAAGACTGTGACCCCTAGTTCTAGACCGCACCGTCCTGCCCCCCAACACCCCCCGCGCCCCCCCCCCCCACCCCACCTCCCAACATGAACCAAGTCAAACCCATTAACAACTTTATATGTTTCGATTAGATCACCTCTCATTTTTCTAAGCTCTAGGGAATTTAGGGCTTGTCTACTCAATCGCATAGGACAATTCCCTCATCCCAGGAATCAGTCTAGTGAACTTTTGCTGTACATCTTCGAAGGCACATATATCCTTCCTTAGGTAAGACCAAAACTATACTAAGTACTCCAGGTATGGTTCACCCTATACAACTGCACTATACTCATATCCTCCTTTGTAATAAATGCCAACAGACCTGCTTTCCCAATTGCTTGCTGTACCCGCATGTTAACTTTTTGTGATTTATGTACATTGACACCCAGATCCCTCTGAACACTAACATTTCCCAATCTCTCACCATTTAAAAGATATTCTGCTTTTCTATTTTTACTACCAAAGTGGATAACTTCACATTTCTCCACATTATATTCCATCTGCCATGTTCCTGCCCACTCACCTGACCTTTCTAAATCCTTTTACAGCCTGTGTTCTCCTCACAGCTTACTTTCCCACCTAACTTTGTATCAGCAACCTTGGATACATTACATGTGGAGTAAGTCAGATATAAATTGTAAACAGCTGAGGCCTAAGCACTGGTCCTTGCAATACCCCACTTATTATAAGCTGCCAACCCGAAAATGGCCCATTTATTCCCACTCTATGTTTTCTGTTCATTAACCAATTCTCAATCCATGCTGATATACTACTCCCAATCCCATGAGCCCTAATATTCTGTAATAACCTTTTTTGTGGCATCAAACGCTTTCCGAACATCCAAATGCACTACATACACTGGTTCCCCCTTATCCACCCTTCTGGTGACATCCTCAAAAAAAATAATAGATTTGTCAAATACTATTTCCTTTTAGTACATTTGTGTTGACTCTACCAAATCATATTTTTTTTTTTAACTGCCTAATTATCATGGGTGGAATTTTATGCTCTCCCTTGCCGTTGGTTTGGAAGTGGGGAGAGCATAAAAATCGGGTGGGATGGTGGCAGGAGTGGCCTCCGCCAAAATTTAGTCTCCGGGCGGGAAGGCCTGTGAATGGTCTTCTTGCCCCGTCGCCAATTGAGGCCCTTAACTGGGTAATTAATTACTAAGTAAGGGCCTCTTCCCTCTGCAGCCGCAATTACCCACACAGCAGGCAGCCCCATTGCCGCAGGAGAAGCACGGTACAAAAAAACGTGCGGGCTGCCGCCTGGCCGCAAGCAGGTGGGGGGGGGGGGAAGGAAGGGTGTCCCTCGTTAAAAGGCACTTAGTCCTTGAACAAGGGACCTGGCCTCGGGAAGGGGGCCCTGCTGAGGACCACCCCACTGCCTGCACTGCTGACCCCCACCCCACCGCCCCCACAACCTCCACCCTGCAAGACCCTTCCCGCCCTGACCTACCTTGAGCCTGGTTGCAGTGCTGCGCCTCGGTGTCTGGTGGCTGCAGCTACAGTACCTCTGCAGTGGCGCGGCAGCTGCCGGCCTCTGATTGGACAGCAGCTCTGCAAGGCCAGGACCCCTGGTGGCAGGGTCCTACATTGTACAGAAGGCCCGCCACAGTCCACCACTTAGGTGCCTGATGGCACTAAATTTGGAGGGCCTTCCATACAGGAGCCGATGCGGGGATCTCATCATCCGTTTCCCTCGAAGTCAAGACCCCACCCCTGCTGCAAGTACAAAATTCCACCTCACGTCTCTAATAATAGATTTGAGTATTTTCCCTACTACAGATGGCCCTGTTTTCTCTCTCCCTCCTTTCTGAATACTGGGGTTATGTTTTCCACCTTCCAATCCACGGGAACCATTCTATAATCTAGGGAATTCTGGAAGAATTTTCAACATGAATGGATGGTTTTAAACAGTCGTGGTGTATGTATCCCCCAAAAAATTTACAGATAATAACAACCTACGCAAAATTCATATTTTGAAATCTTTTCCTTTCCCTGAAAGGTAATTTTCTGCAGCTTGGCTGTTACCTTACGTGATGATTCTCAGTCTCAATACAGTTTCACTAAGGAGAGAGAGAGATTCCTGGGCAGGAATGGGCTTTATTTGAATATTCCAGTCACTGCATTTGCAGAATAAAATCAGGCATAAAACCAAGAATTGGTGTTGGAATGATCTGAAAGTGACCAGATGGAGATTACCATATTTAGGATTGTACTCGTATGTGACTAGAACAATGAGTGATATAGACTGGTGACAAGTTCAACAACCACTTCTGGTCTGTAACTTCGGAAGTTTTCAAGTTTTTGGAAGTTATTTTTAGTTCCTTTACACTGTCAGAACAGGAGATCTGTTTGTTACTTAACAGTAACCATGTCTTGGAGAGCCTGAAACATCAGAACACTGGCATTCGCTACAGAAAGAGTAAAATAAAGTGCAAATCCGAGACTGAAAGCAGTCAGATCCAAAATTCAGGTCCTGTATCTATTCCTGCAGATGTAAGTGCATTGATTCTGATTCCCAGCGCAAGAAAATAAACTGTCAATAAAACCACCTAGCTAACAATTAACACTCCCGTGAAGCACACTGGGATGTTTTAGTAGTTTACTTCAAATAAGCTTATACCTCCTTTAAAATAGCAAAAAGACAAAACCATTAATCCATCATCACTGTCAATCAGTTCTAAGGTTTTCAAATGTTAAATGTTTGAATTATATAGCAGGCTGAACAGCAGTCAATAGAGGAAGTAGCTGTGAGCCCTCAACTGGAATTTGATTCTAAAAATTTTTTTTCCAGGCATTGAATCTCTTATCCCTCCCAAAGTAGCTTCAGAAAAGAATAAAGTTAATTTAAAGTAGTTAAAATCCGCAGACCCTTAATCTCCAATATGCCTTGGTTTTAGTGCTGTCAACTTTCAAGGCCTGGCTTGGAGCCTTCAGGATTTAAAGATTAATCGCCAGGACAGTGCTGCTAACAACCCTGGAGAAAAAGCATCACAGCATTAAAAAAAACATTTTATGTTGCTTTCATTTTTTTTGTTGACTGTTTTCAATTATTTGCAAAAATACTGGTGATGGGGAAAATTGACTGACTGTTATTCAATTGGTTAATTCTTGATTAAGAGTCCATTCACTTTACGCTTGGTACAGGAAGGCGGTGCGTCGCAAGGATGAATGACAGGCGACCAACGCAGGGAATGTCGGGGCGAGGCTGTTGGAGGCAAGAGATCACGTGATGAAACCTCCAGAATTACATCCATTCAGATGGCAACCCTAGTTGGGTTCCATGACAGGGGCAAATGCAATAACTTTATCTTGTGAATGTCGAATGCTGTGCTGGTTGGTATCGTTGTAGGCAAGTGTTAATTTGTGAACTTAAACCTTTTACGTAATGTAGTTAGTGATTCTTGATGAAAGGAAGCGGTTCCTGAAATACAATGCTTTACATTTTTAAAATATCCAATGGTTCAAGGATCATTTTTGACTTGAAAGGCTGATTTACAGTATGCTTCACAATGCTGAAAAGTGTACAAAATGATTTTCTGGAGAGCATACTGTATTATTTTATTACCAATTTCTGTCTTTCTTTTAAGCCAGAAGTAACGCTTGGGGTGGAAATGGTAGTCAGTGGGGTAGTATGCTCCTCCTGTGAAATATGGGAGATCAGGGAGAAGTCAAATGTCCCGGATGACTACGTTTGCAGGAAGTGTGTCCAGCTGCAGCTCCTTTCAGATCGCATGGATCGGTTGGAGCGGCAGTTGGACTCACTGAGGAGCTGACAGGAGTCAGAAAGTATCATAGATAGGGAGTTTCAGGGAGGTGGTCACAACGCAGGTTCAGCCAGATAGATGGGTGACTGCCAGGAGGGGCAGGCAGGTAGTGCAGGAGTCCCCTGTGGCTATGCCCCTCAATAACAAGTATGCTGTTTTGGATACTGTTGGGGGGCGGGGGTGGAAAATGGCCTCTCGGGAAAGCAGCAGCAGCAGCGTCAATGGCACCACAACTGACACTGTTGTCCAGCAGGGAAGGTCAAAGTGTAGGCCAGCGGTAGTCATAGGGGACTCTATAGTCAGGGGCGTTTCTGTGACTGCGAGCGAGAATCCAGTATGGTGTGCCGTCTCCCTGGTGCCAGGGTCAAGGATGTCTCGGAGCGGGCACAGGGCATTATGAAATGGGAGGGTGAGCAGCCAGAGGTCGTGGTCCATATTGGTACTAACAACATAGGCAGGAAGAGAGATGAGGTCCTGCAAAGTGAATATAGGGAATTAGGCAGAAGGTTAAAAAGCAGGACCTCAAGGGTTGTAATCTCAGGATTACTCCCTGTGCCACGTGCTAGTGAGGGTAGGAATAGGAGGATAAGGCAAATGAATGCGTGGCTGAAGAGCGAGTGTAGGCGGGAGGGCTTCAGCTACTTGGACCATTGAGATCTCTTCTGGTGCAGAGGTGACCTGTACAAGAGGGACGGGTTGCATCTGAACTGGAAGGAGATCAATATCCTTGCGGGGAGGTTTGCTAGTACTACTTGGGAGGGTTTAAACTAGTCTGGCAGGGGGGGGGGGGTGGGACCCAAAGTAGTAGGCTCTCTGATGAGATAGTTGAGGCAAATGTAGAGGTTAAAGCAAGCATGTCCAGTAGGCAGGCCGGGCAGGGGCAGGACAGGGAGCGTGGAAGGTCTGGTAGGCTAAACTACATTTACTTTAATGCAAGAAGCCTTACAGGTAAGGCAGATGAACTCAGAGCATGGATCGGTACATGGGATTGTGATATTATAGCCATTACAGAAACGTGGTTGAGGGATGGGCAGGACTGGCAGCTCAATGTTCCGGGGTACTGATGCTTCCGGTGTGACAGAGGTGGAGGGAAGAGAGGAGGGGGAGTTGCACTATTGATTAGGGAGGACATCACGGCAGTACCTAGAGAGGATATCCCAGGGGGAATGTCCAGCGAGGTCATATGGGTAGAACTTAGAAATAAGAAAGGGGTGATCACTTTGATGGGATTATACTATAGGCCCCCCCAGTAGTCAGAGGGAATTGGAGGAGCATATATGTAGGGAAATCACAGATAGGTGCAGGAATTATAGGGTTGTAATAGTAGGTGATTTTAACTTCCCTAATATTGACTGTGACTGCCTTAGTGCTAAGGGATCAGATGAAGAAGAATTTGTTAAGTGTGTCCAGGATAGTTTTCTGAAGCAGTATGTGGATGGCCCTACTAGAGAAGGGGCTACACTCCACCTCCTCTTAGGAAATGAGGCTGAGCGGGTGGTTGATGCGTCAGTGGGGGAACACTTTGGGACCAGTGACCATAACTATATTAGCTTCAAGATTTATGGAAAAGGATAGGACTGGTCCTCAGGTCCTAAACTGGGGGAAGGCTAATTTCGATCGCATCAGACAGGAACTCTCAAAAGTTGAATGGGAGGGGCTGTTTACAGGTAAAGGGACGTGGGAGGCTTTTAAAAGTGAGATAGGAAGAGTTCAGTGCCGGCATGTTCCTATTAGATGGAAGGGCAAGGCTGGCAAGTTTAGGGAACCTTGGCTGACGAGGGATATTGAGGGTCTGGTCAGGACAAAGAAGGAGGCATATGTCAGGTATAGGCAGCTGGGATCAAGCGAGTCCCATAAGGGATATAGGAGTACACTTAAGGAGGAAATTAGGAGGGCGAAAAGGTGCCATGAGATTTCCCTGGCAGATAAAATAAAATAGAATCCTAAAAGATTCTATAAGTATAGAATCTTAAGAGTAAAAGGGTAGCTAGGGAGAGGGTAGGTCCCCTTAAGGATCAGTGCGGTAATCTATGTGTGGAGCCATGGGAAATGGGCAAGGTCTTAAATGAATACTTCTCGTCTGTTTAACGTGGAGGTGGTCATGGAAGCTAGTGAGTTCAAGGGAGGGTACAGCGATATCCTGGAGCATATCAACATTACAAAGGAGGTGCTGTTGGAGGTTTTGAAGCGCATTAAGGTGGACAAATCCTCAGGTCCTGACCAGGTGTATCCTAGGATGCTATGGGAAGCAAGGGAGGAGATTGCTGGGACCCTGGCAGAGGATTTTGTATCATCGTTAGCCATGGGCGAGGTATCGGAAGACTGGAGGATAGCTAATGTTGTGCCTTTATTTAAGAAGGGCAGCAGGGATAAGGCAGGGAACTACAGGCCGATGAGCCTTACATCAATGGTGGGAAAGTTATTGGAAGGGATTCTGAGAGACAGGATTTATATGCATTTGGAAAAGCAAGGTCTGATTAGGGATAGTCAGCATGGCTTTGTGCGTGGGAAATCATGTCTCATGAATTTGATTGAGTTTTTTGAGGAGGTGACCAAGAGGATTGATGAGGGCAGGGCGGTGGACGTTGTCTACATGACTTTAGCAAGGCCTTTGACAAGGTCCCGCATGGTAGGCTGGTCTGGAAAGTTCGAACACATGGGATCCAGGGTGAGTAAGCCAACTGGATACAAAATTGGCTTGGTGATAGGTGGTAGTGGAGGGTTGTTTTTCAGATTGGAGGCCTGTGACCAGTGGTGTGCCGCAGGGATTGGTGCTGGGCCCTCTGTTGTTTGTCATATATATTAATGACCTGTATGAGAATGTAGGGGCCATGATTAGTAAGTTTGCAGACGACACCAAAATTGGTGGTATAGTGGACAGTGAAGAAGGTTGTCAAAGGTTACAACAGGATGTAGATCAACTGGGAAAGTGGGCAATGGATTGGCGAATGGAATTTAATGCAGACAAGTGTGAAGTGATGCATTTTGGGAAGTTAAACCAGGGCAGGACATATACAGTGAATGGCAGGGCCCTGGGGAGTGTTGTTGAGCAGAGACACCTTGGGGTGCAAGTACATAGTTCCCTGAAAGCGGCAACACAGGGAGACAGGATGGTGAAGGCGGCGTATGGCATGCTTGCCTTCATCGGCCGAGGCACTGAGTACAAGAGTTGGGACGTCACGTTACAGTTCCACATAATGTTGGTTAGGCTGCACTTGGGAGTACTGTGTGCAGTTCTGGTCGCCGCACTACAAGAAAGATGTGATTAAGCTAGAGAGGGTGCAGAAAAGATTCACAAGGATGTTGCCTGGTTTGGAGGGCTTGAGTTATAAAGAGAGATTGGATAGGCTGGGTCTGTTTTCCCTGGAGCGAAGGAGGCTGAGAAGGGACATGATAGAAATATATAAAATTATGAGAGGCATAGATAGGGTAGATAGCCAGAGTCTGTTTCCTATGGTAGGGGTGAGTAAAACTAGAGGGCATAGATTTAAGGTGAGAGGGAGGAGGTTTAAAGGGGATCAAAGGGCTAAATTTTTCACACAAAGAATAGTTTGCATCTGGAATGAGCTGCCTGACGTGGTGGTGGAGGCAGGAACAGGAGCAACATTTAAGAGGCATCTGGACAGGTACTTGAATGAGCAAGGCATAGAGGGACATGGAATTAATGCAGGCAGGTGGGATTAGTACAGAAAGGCATTATGGTTGGCATGGACGCAGTGGGCTGAAAGGCCTGTTTCTATGCTGTATGACTCTATGACTCATACCCTCAAACGCTGTCAGGAAATAAGGGTCACACAATCAGCAATTACCTTTTAGTAGTTCCTGCTATCAACTGCACTTATTTTCACTTCAGGTTTCACAAAATCCAAACGTTCGGTATACTTGCAGTTAAAGGTATGAATAACTGGTGTCCTACTGCACTCAGCGCAACTCTTGGCCTCCCAACGTCCAAGACTTTTACGCCAAGAGATCGGATTTATAAGACGGGGATGGGGAGAGACAAGGTCACCTTTTGCTGGTTTTCTACATGAGCATGTGTGCGTCTGATAATCCCTTTGACCCAACACCCACTGAAACAGAAAATTTACAGCACAGAAGGTGGCCATTCAGCCCATCATGTCTGTGCCACTTTCCAGACCTTAGTCTGCAGTCCTGTCAGTTATGGCACTTCAAATCCACATTCAAGTACTTTTTAAATGTGATGAGGCTTTCAGCCTCTGCCACCCTTTCAGACAGTGAGTTCCAGACGCCCACCTACATCCTCTGGGTGAAAAAAAATCTCAGCTCCCTGTCCAATACAACTCAGAGCAGAAACAGCAGAGCAGTTCTTGAAATTGCAACCCTCCTGGCTCTGTGGGCCTAAATGTTAACAGGCACATTGCTCCCAATAACACCTACTCCTGACAACACAACTGGTCAGAATCAAACTATTTAAACTAATACAGATGAAATCTTACACATACATTTTCTTTGAATAAATGCAGCATACCCTCAAATTGCAAATAGAAATTAAGCATTTAAGAAATGCTACCTACTTAATGCTGGCATACAGGTACAGTTAGGTTTTTTTTGGGTCTATAAAGCACAGATTTATCATTTTAAAAATGGCTTGGAAGCCCTACGTTGTTGAATGCACTTGAATTCTAGTCTGGATGTGGGGGGAGAGGGGAGTGTCTGACAAGATTCCATCCCTGGACTGGGGTTTGACCCTTTCTTCCATAAAGAGTTCATAAAGGAGACGCCTCTCACCAGGTAACACCCATTCTCTCAGCTCCAGCTCTTCCTCCAACTCTACAGTCCACCTCCAGCTGCAAAAGATAAGATCAATTAATTCCTTTCCCCTTTCAGCGGCAAAACTGCTTCTGCTTCAGCCTCCTCCCCAAGGCTGTCTCCGCAAACAAGGTCACAAAGCCTCAAAGATGGATCGCTAATGTCGGTTACAGTGACTCTTCCACAAGGGCTCCACCTACTGGACTGGAGGACCACTCGCTCCTGATTTCAACTGAACTTCAGAATCAGGGCTTTATAACAAGTACCTAGCATTAAAATTCCTGATCACACAACCACAGCAGGTTGCAAACTACTTTCAAGGCAAACTTGATCACATTCTCAAACCAAGGTTTGTAAATGAGGCTATTTAAAACAAAACTAAGTACAAATTTAGAAAACTGAAAGAATTATTCCTTCTACAGTTACTATTCAATAGTAACTCAAGAAATTCCATGTCGTGCCACTTGTGCAAACTCATCTTTGCAAGCAAGTAATCCAGGAAAAATAGATTGGATATTAAAAATAGAGTTAAATTTGTAGTTCCATAGAGTTTAATGGTTGCCACTAAAACTAATGAAAATCAACAGATCCTTGAAATGATTACACAGGTATATTTAAAACGTTTGACTCACAGGCCCTTCACACTTGAAAGTATTTTTAAAAAAATAGAAAATACAGTTATTTCATACTGGTTTCTTCTGCACTGAAAATTGACAAATGGCTGAAAGTTTCCTAAAAAAGAGCAATTGAGTTCGAATTGAATTCAAGACTTACAGCAATTGGACTTATAGAATAGAATGTTTTAAGCATAGCTCTACATTCGTAACAGAAAATGTTGCGTTGCATGACATAAAACTCCTATTATTATAAATTGACCATTTATCCAATTTCCATGATCAAAATCACAAAAGATATACATACTACACATGAATACTGCTACTATGAAATAATTTTGTACAACTGTTTACATAAAATCATGAGCAGAAGTTGATGGATAATAGTTAAAAGTGTAGCAGGACAGAAAGCTAAATAAAAATAATCAAAGAGACTGCAGTTAAAAAGCTTAAACAGCATAAGCACACTACAAGAATTCATCATTGTATTTTAACAAGAGCCCTCTTGAGATTCTGGGTACTGCCTGTGTGGAGTTTGCAAGTTCTCCCTGTGTCTGCGTGAGTTTTCTCCGGGTGCTCCGGTTTCCTCCCACAAGCCAAAAGACTTGCAGGTTGGTAGGTAAATTGGCCATTATAAATTGCCCCTAGTATAGGTAGGTGGTAGGGAAATATAGGGACGGATAGGAATATGGGATTAGTGTAGGATTAGTATAAATGGGTGGTTGATGGTCGGCACAGACTTGGTGGGCCAAAGGGCCTGTTTCAGTGCTGTATCTCTAAACGAAACGCAAAAATATAGGTAGAGGAGATAAGCCTATTCCCCTCAACAAGGACAGATACAAACCAGCTACTATTTTCCCCATCAAAGACAGTTTCTTCTAATCTCACAAAGGAAGTGACATTTATTTCTCCCAATTCTCAAAACCCGTAACTGCTGCCTTCCGTGTTGTTTTAGTCGCTGTGAGGCAACTATGGAGTGACCTCTCCATGGCGCAATAATCAAGAGTGCCAAGCCTGCTATACTCTCAGCACTACATGAACTGCTATGCCTGTGCTGGGACGAGGGAGCAGTACCCCAGGACATGCGCGATGCCAACATCATCACCCTCTATAAAAACAAAGGTGACCGCGGTGACTGCAACAACTACCGTGGAATCTCCCTGCTCAGCATAGTGGGGAAAGTCTTTGCTCGAGTCGCTCTGAACAGGCTCCAGAAGCTGGCCGAGCGCGTCTACCCTGAGGCACAGTGTGGCTTTCGTGCAGAGAGATCGACTATTGACATGCTGTTCTCCCTTCGTCAGATACAGGAGAAATGCCGTGAACAACAGATGCCCCTCTACATTGCTTTCATTGATCTCACCAAAGCCTTTGACCTCGTCAGCAGACGTGGTCTCTTCAGACTACTAGAAAAGATCGGATGTCCACCAAAGCTACTAAGTATCATCACCTCATTCCATGACAATATGAAAGGCACAATTCAACATGGTGGCTCCTCATCAGAGCCCTTTCCTATCCTGAGTGGTGTGAAACAAGGCTGTGTTCTCGCACCCACACTTTTTGGGATTTTCTTCTCCCTGCTGCTTTCACATGCGTTCAAATCCTCTGAAGAAGGAATTTTCCTCCACACAAGATCAGGGGGCAGGTTGTTCAACCTTGCCCGTCTAAGAGCGAAGTCCAAAGTACGGAAAGTCCTCATCAGAGAACTCCTCTTTGCTGACGATGCTGCTTTAACATCTCACACTGAAGAATGCCTGCAGAGTCTCATCGACAGGTTTGCGTCTGCCTGCAATGAATTTGGCCTAACCATCAGCCTCAAGAAAACGAACATCATGGGGCAGGATGTCAGAAATGCTCCATCCATCAATATTGGCGACCACGCTCTGGAAGTGGTTCAAGAGTTCACCTACCTAGGCTCAACTATCACCAGTAACCTGTCTCTAGATGCAGAAATCAACAAGCGCATGGGTAAGGCTTCCACTGCTATGTCCAGACTGGCCAAGAGAGTGTGGGAAAATGGCGCACTGACACGGAACACAAAAGTCCGAGTGTATCAGGCCTGTGTCCTCAGTACCTTGCTCTACGGCAGCGAGGCCTGGACAACGTATGCCAGCCAAGAGCGACGTCTCAATTCATTCCATCTTCGCTGCCTTCGGAGAATACTTGGCATCAGGTGGCAGGACTATATCTCCAACACAGAAGTCCTTGAAGCGGCCAACACCCCCAGCTTATACACACTACTGAGTCAGCGGCGCTTGAGATGGCTTGGCCATGTGAGCCGCATGGAAGATGGCAGGATCCCCAAAGACACATTGTACAGCGAGCTCGCCACTGGTATCAGACCCACCGGCCGTCCATGTCTCCGTTATAAAGACGTCTGCAAACGCGACATGAAATCGTGTGACATTGATCACAAGTCGTGGGAGTCAGTTGCCAGCATTCGCCAGAGCTGGCGGGCAGCCATAAAGACAGGGCTAAATTGTGGCGAGTCGAAGAGACTTAGTAGTTGGCAGGAAAAAAGACAGAGGCGCAAGGGGAGAGCCAACTGTGCAACAGCCCCAACAAACAAATTTCTCTGCAGCACCTGTGGAAGAGCCTGTCACTCCAGAATTGGCCTTTATAGCCACTCCAGGCGCTGCTTCACAAACCACTGACCACCTCCAGGCGCGTATCCATTGTCTCTCGAGATAAGGAGGCCCAAAAGAAAGAAAGAAGAAATTCTCAAAAGTAATGGTGTAAAACTATAAAATATCTACATATTTTCCTCCTCCATTTTCAACCATGATTGACTTTTTTTCCAAAGTGACATCGCCCTGGCTCAGCAGAAAAGCAAAGGTCCTATAATACTGATTTTTCACTAATCAAGGGTTTTCTGTTCCCTGGGATCTTCAATCCCATTCTTGACTTGAAATGTACACACCCTTTTATTAAAAATCTACATAATGTTCTTTTTTCTAGAAACTACTCTAGATTCATATTATTCTGTGGGAAAAAATATTCATTCTCATTGTAGGAAGGATGTACAATACAGGAAAAGCAGATAGTAATTTTACACCTTGGGAAAGTGAACTGGAGGATTTTTTTTATTATTCTTTCATGGGATATGGGCATCGCTGGCAAGGCCAGCATTTGTTGCCCATCCCTCATTGTGCTTGACAATTGAGTGCCTTGCTACGCCATTTCACAGGGCATTTAAGAGTCAACCACATTGCTGTGGGTCTGGAGTCACATGTAGGCCAGACCAGGTAAGGACATTAGTGAACCAGATGTGTTTTTATGACGATCAAACGCACCATTACTGAGACTAGCTTTCAACTTAAAAACTATCATACGTAGCAAAATCAGGGGAATTACTTTGAATAAAACAAGCCACCAAGGTTTTGTTCCTCTGTCAATAAATAATGACTTTCTTCCTAAAAGTAGTCTTGTGCAAGGATGCACAACAAGTCAATGTTCGGTTGTGGGTAAAATGTTGGAAAAGGTTATAAGAGACAGGATTTATAATCATCTTGAAAAGAATAAGTTCATTAGCGATAGTCAGCACGGTTTTGTGATGAGTAGGTCGTGCCTCACAAACCTTATTGAGTTTTTCGAGAAGGTGACCAAACAGGTGGATGAGGGTAATGCAGTGGATGTGGTGTATATGGATTTCAGTAAGGCGTTTGATAAGGTTCCCCATGGTAGGCTATTGCAGAAAATACGGAAGTATGGGGTTGAAGGTGATTTAGAGCTTTGGATCAGAAATCGGCTAGCTGAAAGAAGACAGAGGGTGGTGGTTGATGGCAAATGTTCATCCTGGAGTTTAGTTACTAGTGGTGTACCGCAAGGATCTGTTTTGGGGCCACTGCTGTTTGTCATTTTTATAAATGACCTGGAAGAGGGTGTAGAAGGGTGGGTTAGTAAATTTGCGGATGACACGAAGGTCGGTGGAGTTGTGGATAGTGCCGAAGGATGTTGTAGGGTACAGAGGGACATAGATAGGCTGCAGAGCTGGGCTGAGAGATGGCAAATGGAGTTTAATGCGGAAAAGTGCGAGATGATTCACTTTGGAAGGAGTAACAAGAATGCAGTGTACTGGGCTAATGGGAAGATTCTTGGTAGTGTAGATGAACAGAGAGATCTTGGTGTCCAGGTACATAAATCCCTGAAGGTTGCTACCCAGGTTAATAGGGCTGTTAAGAAGGCATATGGTGTGTTAGCTTTTATTAGTAGGGGGATCGAGTTTCGGAGCCACGAGGTCATGCTGCAGCTGTACAAAACTCTGGTGAGACCGCACCTGGAGTATTGCGTGCAGTTCTGGTCACCGCATTATAGGAAGGATGTGGAAGCTTTGGAAAGGGTGCAGAGGAGATTTACTAGGATGTTGCCTGGTATGGAGGGAAGGTCTTACGAGGAAAGGCTGAGGGACTTGAGGTTGTTTTCGTTGGAGAGAAGGAGGAGGAGAGGTGACTTAATAGAGACATATAAGATAATCAGAGGGTTAGATAGGGTGGATAGTGAGAGTCTTTTTCCTCGGATGGTGATGGCAAACACGAGGGGACATAGCTTTAAGTTGAGGGGTGATAGATATAGGACAGATGTCAGAGGTAGTTTCTTTACTCAGAGAGTAGTAGGGGCGTGGAATGCTCTGCCTGCAACAGTAGTAGACTCGCCAACTTTAAGGGCATTTAAGTGGTCATTGGATAGACATATGGATGAAAATGGAATAGTGTAGGTCAGATGGTTTCACAGGTCGGCGCAACATCGAGGGCCGAAGGGCCTGTACTGCGCTGTAATGTTCTAATTCTAATTCTAATGTAGTCAGGGCCAAAGAATGGCACTAAATCAGAAATTAACAGAACTGAAATCATCAGCCAAGGTAAGCCCATTTACAAGCACTTTTTTCTCAAATAGATCAGCAAAGTATCTATGTGTTGCCATAATAAAAACAAGAAATGCTGGAAATACTCAGCAGGTCTGGCAGCATCTGTGGAGAGAGAAACTCAGTTCCCAAGAAGGGTCACTGACCCGAAACGTTAACTCTGCTTCTCTCTCCACAGATGCTGCCAGACCTGCTGAGTATTTCCAGCATTTCTTGTTTTTATTTCAGATTTCCAGCATCCGCGGTATTTTGCTTTTATTTTTATGTGTTGCCATGCACTGTTATAAATTAATTGCTGCTCCATACAAAGCACAAAGATAAGGCTGAAGGACTTGCAACAATCTTCAGCCAGAAGTGCCAAGTCGATGATCCATCTCGGTCTCCTCCTGAAGTCCCCAAAATCAGATATGCCAGATTTCAGCCAATTCGATTCACTCCACATGATATCAAGAAATGACTGAAGGTACTGGATACTGCAAAGGCTATGGGCCCTGACAACATAAATCCCCAGGGCCTGACCATGTGTATCCTAGCATGCTATGGGAAGCAAGGGAGGAGATTGCTGGGGCCCTGGCAGAGAATTTTGTATCATCGTTAGCTACGGGTGAGGTACCAGAGACTGGAGGATAGTTAATGTTGTGCCTTTATTTAAGAAGGGCAGCAGGGATAAGGCAGGGAACTACAGGCCAGTGAGCCTTACATCAGTGGTGGGAAAGTTATTGGAAGGGATTCTGAGAGACAGGATTTATATGCATTTGGAAAGGCATGGTCTGATTAGAGATAGTCAGCATGACTTTGTGCGTGGGAAATCATGTCTCATGAATTTTATTGAGTTTTTTGAGGAGGTGACCAAGAGGATTGACGAGGGCAGGGCAATAGACGTTGTCTACATGGACCTTAGCAAGGCCTTTGACAAGATCCCGCATGGTAGACTGGTCCAGAAGGTTCGAACACATGGGCTCCAGGGTGAGCTAGCCAATTGGATACAAAAATTGGCTTGGTGATAAGAGACAGAGGGTGGTAGTGGAGGATTGTTTTCCAGATTGGAGGCCTGTGACCAGTGGTGTGCCGCAGGGATTGGTGCTGGGCCCTCTGTTGTTTGTCATATATATTAATGACTTGTATGTGAATGTAGGGGGCATGATTAGTAAGTTTTCAGATGACACCAAAATTGGTGGTATAGTGGACAGTGAAGAAGGTTGTCTAAGGTTACAACAGGATATAGATCAACTGGGAAAGTGGGCAAGGGATTGACAAATGGAATTTAATCCAGACAAGTGTGAAGTGATGCATTTTGGGAAGATAAACCAGGGCAGAACATATACAGTGAATGGCCGGGCCCTGGGGAGTGTTGTTGAGCAGAGACACCTTGGGATGCAAGTACATAGTTCCCTGAAAGTGGCAACACAGGTAGACAGGGTGGTGAAGAAGGCATATGGCATGCTTGCCTTCATCGGCCAAGGCATTGAGTACAAGAGTTGGGACGTCATGTTACAGTTGTACATAACGTTGGTTAGGCTGCATTTGGAGTACTGTGTGCAGTTCTGGTCGCCACACTACAGGAAAGATGAGACTAAGCTAGAGAGAGTGCAGAAAAGATTCACAAGGATGTTGCCTGGTTTGGAGGGCTTGAGTTGTAAAGAGAGATTGGATAGGCTGTTTCCCATGGTAGGGGTGAGTAAAACTAGAGGGCATAGATTTAAGGTGAGAGGGAGGAGGTTTAAAGGGGATCAAAGGGGTAGTTTTTCACACAAAGAATAGTGGGTATCTGGCATGAGCTGCCTGAGGAGGTGGTGGAGGCAGGAACAGTAGCAACATTTAAGAGGCATCTGGACTGGTACTTGAATGAGCAAGGCATAGAGGGATATGGAATTAATGCAGGCAAGTGGGATTAGTATAGATATGCATTATGGCCGGCATGGACGCGGTGGGCCGAAGGGCCTGTTTCTATGCTGTTCAACTCTATGATTCTAACATTCCGCTAGAGTACTGAAGACTTGTGCTCCAGAACTAGCCACGGCCCTAGCCAAGCTATTCCAGTACAGCTACAAAACTGGCAACTACCCGACATTGTGGAAAATTGCCCAGGTAAGTTCTGTACACAAAAAGCAGGACAAATCCAACCCAGCCAATTACCGCCCCATCAGTCTACTATCCATCATCAGTAAAGTGATGGAAAGTATCATCAATAGTGCTATCAAGTGGCACTTGCTTAGCTATAATCTGCTCAGATGCTCAGTTTGGGTTCCACCAGGGCCACTCAGCTCCAGACCTCAAACATGGTTCAAGCATGGACAAAAGAGCTGAACTCCAGAAGTGAGGTGAGAGTGACTGCCCTTGATATCAAGGCAGCATTTGATCAAGTATGGCATCAAGGAGGCTTAGCAAAACTGGAGTCACTGGGAATCAGGTGGGAAATTCTCCGCTGGTTGGAGTCATACCTAGTGCAGAGAAAGATGGTTGTGGTTGTTGGAGGTCAATCATCTCAGGTCCAGGATATCACTGCAGGAGTTCCTCAGTGTAGTGTCCTAGGCCCAACCATCTTCAGCTGCTTCATCAATGACCTTCTTTCAATAATAAGGTCAGAAGTGGGGATGTTCACTGATGATTGCACAATGTTCAGCACCATTCGTGACTCCTCAAATACTGAAGCAGTCCGTATAGAAATGTAGCAAGACCTGGACAATATCCAGGCTTGGACTGATAAGTGGCAAGTAAGGTTGGCGCCACACAAGTGCCAGGCAATGACTATCTCAAACAAGAGAGAATCTAATCATCTCCCCTTGACATTCAATGGCATTACAATTACTGAATCCTCCACTATCAACATCCTGGGGGCTACCATTGACCAGAAACTGAACTGGAGTACCATATAAATACCGTGACTACAAGAGCAGGTCAGTGGCTAGGAATTCTGTGGTGAGTAACTCACCTCCTGACTGCCCAAAGCCTGTCCACCATCTACAAGGCACAAGTGTGATGGAATAATCTCCACTTGCCTGGATGGGTGCAACTCCAACAACACTCAAGAAGCTTGACACCATCCAGGAAAAAGCAGCCTGCTTGATTGGCACCCCATCCACAAACATTCACTCCCTCCACCACCGATGCACAGTGGCAGCAGTGTGTACTGTGTACAAGATACACTGCTCCTCAGACAGCACCTTCCAAACCTGTGACCTCTACTAACTAGAAGAACAAGGGCAGCAGATGCATGGGGACACCACCACCTGCAAGTTCCCCTCCAAGTCACACACCATCCTGTCTTGATACTATATCGCCGTTCCTTCACTGTCGCTGGGTCAAAATCCTGGAACTCCCTTTCTAACAGCACTGTGGGTGTACCTACACTCCAAGGACTGCAGCGGTTCAAGAAGGCAGCTCACCACCACCTTCTCAAGGGCAATTAGGGATGGGCAATAAATGCTGTCCTAGCCAGCAATGCCCATATCCCATGAACGAATACAAATAAAGCTCAGAATACCTTACCAGAATGCCAGAATTGTATCACAGATGCCATGAAATAGAAGAGTACCAATTCCAATTGCAATTTATCTCAAACTTTTGGCATGTTGACATCGTAGAAAAACATTCACAGATGCACAGAATGGTGCTGTAGCAGGGGCATTATGCCACTATGTGCTCCTGACACCTCCAATATCTCAACATTACCTACTAAAATAAAAGCAAAATACTGCGGATGCTGGAAATCTGAAACAAAAACAAGAAATGCTGGATTCACTCAGCAGGTCTGGCAGCATCTGTGGAAAGAGAAGCAGAGTTAACGTTTCGGGTCAGTGACCCTTCTTCGGAACTGACAAATATTAGAAAAGTCACAGATTATAAACAAGTGAGGTGGGGGTTGGGCAAGAGATAACAAAGGAGAAGGTGCAGATTGGACCAGGCCACATAGCTGACCAAAAGGTCACGAAGCAAAGGCAAACAATATGTTAATGGTGTGTTGAAAGACAAAGCATTAGTACAGATTAGGTGTGAATATACTGAATATTGAACATCAGCAAGTGCAAACCTGAAGAAAAACAACCTGAAAAAAACAGTGGGTAAGCAAACTGAACAAACTAAGATGAAATGAAATAAATGCAAAAAAAGATTGTAAAAAATGTAAAAAGGAATGCAAAAAAAAAAGGAAGAAAAAATAACTAAAAATGACTAAAAATGAAAGTAAAGTGGGGGGCTGTCATGCTCTGAAATTATTGAACTCAATGTTCAGTCCGGCAGGCTGTAGTGTGCCTAATCGGTAGATGAGATGCTGTTCCTCGAGCTTGCGTTGATGTTCACTGGAACACTGCAGCAATCCCAGGACAGATGCTCACATCTCTGTCCTGGGATTGCTGCAGTGTTCCAGTGAACATCAACGCAAGCTCGAGGAACAGCATCTCATCTACCGATTAGGCACACTACAGCCTGCCGGACTGAACATTGAGTTCAATAATTTCAGAGCATGACAGCCCCCCACTTTACTTTCATTTTTAGTCATTTTTAGTTATTTTTTCTTCCTTTTTTTTTTGCATTCCTTTTTACATTTTTTACAATCTTTTTTTGCATTTATTTCATTTCATCTTAGTTTGTTCAGTTTGCTTACCCACTGTTTTTTTCAGGTTGTTTTTCTTCAGGTTTGCACTTGCTGATGTTCAATATTCAGTATATTCACACCTAATCTGTACTAATGCTTTGTCTTTCAACACACCATTAACATATTGTTTGCCTTTGCTTCATGACCTTTTGGTCAGCTATGTGGCCTGGTCCAATCTGCACCTTCTCCTTTGTTATCTCTTGCCCAACCCCCACCTCACTTGTTTATAATCTGTGACTTTTCTAATATTTGTCAGTTCCGAAGAAGGGTCACTGACCCGAAACGTTAACTCTGCTTCTCTTTCCACAGATGCTGCCAGACCTGCTGAGTGAATCCAGCATTTCTTGTTTTTGTTTCTCAACATTACCTCTCTGCTTACAGGACAAGGTGGTACAATACAGATTGGAGCAGACCAGAACCAGCTGCTTCTGTTTGCCCTGGTGAATGAAGCATCAATGACTGGCCTGATACAACTGTGCACCCAGATTGATTGATGTTGCAGTTATCCCCCAGTGCCGGTCATAAGGAGCAGGATGGATAGAAGTTGAAGGAAGCTGTGGTCTTGACAGCCACTGGCAGTGCTGTTCCTGCTCCAGAGATTGCCAGCAGATTAGCTTGTGTAAATGGCACAACTCCTTTACTGCCACCCTGCTGAACTTTAGGCTGTGATGTCAGGCTTCTTCTGACAATCCCTGATTGTCCCTTTCTTCTTGAATCTCCATAAAACACAGAAACAGAGGAATGCAGAGGAAGATGCACCCATTTTCACCACCTTGGTGGCGGCAATGAATTGCTACTTTTAAGAAGAGACTACTTCCTGAGAAAACAGGACATTCCTGCCCTTCAGCAGGCATGTTATTAACCTTGTGTTATAAAATCATAGAATCATACAACATAGGAGGTGCCCATCTGGCTCATTGTGCCTGTACTGGTTCTTTGAAAGAATTAGTCCCACTCCCCTGCCCTTTCCCCATAGACCTGCTATTTTCCCCCTTCAAATATTTATCTAATTCCCTTTTCAAAGTTACTGCTGAATCTGCTTCCACCACCCATTCAGGCAACGCACTCCAGATCATAACAACTTGCTGCGTTAAACAAAATTCTCCTCATCTCCTGTCCGGATATGAAGTGTGAGAATTTTGAAATTGACACAATTAAGTCTTTTGGCTCATGTGAGCTTGGAGATGGCGATGGGAGAGTGAGCCTTTGTGGAGGCCTGTCGTGTTTTAGATGAGTTGAAGCTTGTGGAGGGTCAAGGCAGGGTGGGCAACTAGAAGCTTATTAGAGGAATTGAGCTTTGAGCTGATGGCATGGACTAGGGTTGTGGATTAAGGAAATTGGCCAAAGCACCAGAGCTGAGATGAGGAAAATGTATTTTATGCTACAACAACTATAACAACTTGTATTTATATAGTGCCTTTAACATCATAAAATGTCCCAAGATGCATTATAAAACAAAATATTACACTGAGCCACATAAGGAGATAATAGGGCAGATGACCAAAAGCTTGGTCAAAGAGGTATGTTTTGAGGAGGATCCTAAAGGTGGAAAGCGAGGTAGAGAAGTGGAGAGGTTTAGGAAGGGAATTCCAGAGCTTAGGGCCAAGGCAGCTGAAGGCACGGCCACCAATGATGGCGTGATTAAGGCCGTGGATGTTCAAGCGGCCAGAACTGGAGGCGCGCAGAGATCTTGGTTATGGGACTGGAGGAAAAGTGTTACGGTCTGCCTGAAAAGGTACTGGAACCCGGTTCAATAGCAACCTTCAATCAAAAAAGCAAATAATTTGTAGGGCAAGTTGGTGGGAAGGAGGGGAACTCTTCCAAAGAGCCAGCACAGGCACGATGGGCTGAATGGTCCCCTTCTGTGCAGTATGATTCTAAGATTAAAAAGAGACAACAAGTAAGGTATGACTATGGGTTGACCAGGTGAGTGAGTCAAAGGCAGAAAGCATGATTTGCATGAAATTGACTATGCTGATGAATGGAATAAAAACAAAAGAAAAAGTGCTGGAAATACTCAGCAGGTCTGGCAGCATCTGAGGAGAGAGCAGCAAAGTTAACATTTCAGATCAGTGACCTTTCATCAGAACTGGCAAAGGTTAGAAATGTTTTAACCAAATAAAGTTGGGGTGGGACAAAACGGAACAAAAGGGAAGACGTTGATAGGACAGAGGTTCACAGAGAATAACTGCTTTTTCCTTAACCGAGGATTCCCCCCCACTGCGGTTGACTGGGCTCTCAACCATGTCCGGCCCATATCCCGCACCTCTGCCCTCACCTCTTCCCCTCCTTCCCAGAACCGCGACAGGGTTCCCCTTGTCCTCACTTTCCACCCCACCAGCCTCCACATCCAAAGGATCATCCTCCGCCATTTCTGTCATGTCCAGCATGATGCCACCACCAAACGCATCTTCCCCTTCCCTGTCAGCATTCCGAAGGGATCGTTCCCTCCGCGACACCCTGGTCCATTCCTCCATTACCCCCGACACCTCATCCCCTTCCTACGGCACCTTCCCATGCAATCGCAGGAGTGATGTGATTGCCCTTTTACCTCCTCTCTCCTCACTATCCAAGGCCCCAAACACTCCTTTCAGGTGAAGCAGTGATGTACTTGTACTTCTTTCAATTTAGTATACTGTATTTGCTGCTCATAATGGAGTCTCCTCTACGTCGGGGAGGCCAAATGCAGATTGGGTGGCCACTTTGTGGAACACCGCTGCTCAGTCCGAAAACGTGACCCCGATCTTCCTGTTGCCATTTCAACACATGCTTTCATGCCCACATCTCTGTCCTGGGATTTCTGCAGTGTTCTAGTGAACATCAACGCAAGCTCAAGGAACAGCACCTCATTTGCCGATTAGGCACGCTACAGCCTACCGGACTGAACTGTGAGTTCAATAATTTCACAGCATGACTGGCCTCCCCTTTTTTATTTTTATTTTTACTTTGTAATTTTTTTTATTTCATTTTATTTTAATTTGTTTCATCATTCAATTTTTTTTTACCATGTGCCTGCCCACTTGTTTTGTTTCAGGTTTTTGCTTTTGGCTAGGGCTTTCATTATTTTTCACCACACCATTAACACACCTTTTGTCTTTCTCTTTGCCTTTGCCCCATGACCTCCTTTGTCAGTTATTCTCTGTGAGCCTTTGTCCTTTTAACACCCCTTTTGTTCTCTTTTTCTCACCCCACTTTATTTGCTGACAACCTATTACTTTCTAAACTTTGCCAGTTCTGATGAAAGGTCACTGACCTGAAACGTTAACTCTGCTTTTCTCTCCACAGATGCTGCCAGACCTGCTGAGTATTTCCAGCACTTTTGATGTAGTTTTTTCAGATTTCCAGCATCTGCAGTATTTTGCTTATGCATTATGCTAATGAACGGAACGCAGTGTGTTTCATCGCAGTGGTTACATTGAAATGGTTACATGACGCGCAGGCGCAGTTGGGTGGGTGACCGGACCACGTGGGCGAGGCAGGCTTTTGGGGTTGTTTGATCCTGGAGCAATTGAGAATCGAAGGGAGTAGGATAGTTTTTCTTAAAAGGTGAGCCGGTGAATTTTAATTGGAAATGCCGAAGGTTAAGGCGGCTAAAGGCGGGGTGGCGCCCAGGAGCCTGGCCTTGGCCGATCAGATTCTGCAGGGAGCCGCCGTGAAACCTATCAGCCGCACCAAGAAGCGGGGCCGGGGGGAAGAGGCCGAAGATGAGTATGTGGATGAGAAACTGTCCCGCAAGATCTTGGAGCAGGCCAGGATTCAGCAGGAGGAGCTGGAGGCAGAGCATGGAGTCGGGAAGAAGTCGAGGGGGAAAAGACCCCAAACCACGGTCCTGGGTAGGTCTGACTGCACCATGCGACCAGAGAGAGAGAGGGCATGAGAGGTACTGTAACAGGACTGGGATTAAATCTACATCACACCAGCTTGTCAAAGTAGTTCTGAAGTTAGTTTCAACCAGAACAAAAAAAGTTGTTTTTGAATTTTGAAGGAAATTGAATTCTAACCAAGTTAGTCAAGACTGTGTACAGTTCTGGTCGGTACGCTATAGGAAGGATGTGAGTGCACTGAAGAAGGTGCAAAGGAGATTCACCAGGTTGTTGCCTGGGCTGGAGCATTTTTCAGCTGTGAAGAGAGACAGGATAGGCTCGTGTTGTTTTCCTTACAGCAGAGAAGGCTGAGGGGGGGACCTGATTGAGGTATACAAAATTATGAGGGGTGTAGGTAGAGTAGAAAGGAAGAAACTTTTTCCCTTCGTGGAGATTTCAATAACCTGGGGCATAGATTTAAGGTAAGGGGCAGGAGGTTTAGAGGGAATTTGAGGAAAAATGTTTTCACCCAGAGGATGGTTGGAATCTGGAACACTGCTTGAAGGGGTGGTAGAGGCAGGAATCCTCACAACATTTAAGAAGTATTTGGATGAGCACTTGAAACGTCATAGCATACAAGGCTATGGGCAAAGTATTGGAAAATGGGATTAGAATAGATAGGTGCTTGATGGCTGGCACGGACATGATGGACCAAAGGGCCTGTTTCTGTGCTGTATAACTCTATGACTTAAGGAAAGACTAGGATAAGGACGTGTGGGAGAAAGAAATGGGAGGATATGTCGATAAAGTTAGATGAAGTAAGATGGGAGGAAAATTGTGTGGAACATCAGCATAGACCAGTTGGGCTGAATGGCCTGGCACTACATGCTGCATAAAAGGGTGTTTACTTGAAGTTAACCCATTCAAGAAGGAATTGGATTGTTATCCGAAACAGAAGAATGTGCAGGGCTACAGGGAGAAGGCGGGGGTGTGGCACTAGGTAAATTGTTCCTTTGGAGAGCCAGTGCAGACACGATGGGCCGAATGGCCTTTTTCTGTGCTGCAGCAATTCTGATTTCTTTCCAGAAGCTGACAGACCTACTATCTACAACATTTTCTGTGTGATGTAACGATTCAGTGTAATAATAGAATAGTACAGCACAGAAGGTGACCATTCAGCTCATCGAGCCTGTGTTGGCTCTTTTGAAGAGCAATCCAGTTAGTCCCACTCCCTTGCTCTTTCCCCATATCGCTGGATAAATATTTATCCAATTCCCTTTTGAAGGCCGCTATTGATTCCATATCCATCACCCATTCCAAATCCTAACCACTTGTTGCACAAAAAAAGTTTTCCCTCATCTTTTCTTTTGTCAGTTGCCTTAAATCTGCCCTCTGGCTATGGACCCTTCAGCCATTGGTAATAGTCTCTCTTTATTTACTCTATCTAAACCTTTCTTGACTTTAAAGACTTCTATCAAATCTCCTGATAACCTTCTCTGCTCCAGGGAGAGCAACCCCAGCTTCTCCAGTCTTTCCATGTCCCTGGAATAATTCTCGTAAATCTCCTCTCCACCCTCTCCAAAACCTTTACATTCATCCCAAAGTGCCCAGAACCAAACACAATCCTCCAGCAAAAGCTGTTTTTATCTCCAGGGAAGTTGTCCAAGTAGTCGTCTTGTACCTACTTGTAAAATGGGAGACTGCCCTTCTCTGAAGGCCTGAAACATGGGGTCTGTAGCAGAGCAGTTGTTCGGCCAATGTCTTGAACACTTCAATCCAACAGATTCTTTTAAATGATTCTCTAGTATTATTAAGATCAGAAAATGGTAGAAAGGTGTAGCAGGTCAGTCAGAAACTAAAGGAATTGAAAGGATGTTGAGATTTGAAGGGAGATCATCATCTGACCAATTGTTAGCTTTTTGTATTGGTATATTGCACCAACTGAGGGGGATTGCTTCAGTGCAGTTTCCCCATACCCCCGTCACACTTTGGAATCTTTGATCTTTTTCGCCACAGGATTTTGAAAGACTTGCATTTTAAATTGCTTTAAAGCAAAATATATTATGTCTTTTTAAAATACTGAGACGAAACATGATTGAAATATTAATAAGTTAGGCATTGATGTTGGTTCCACAAATACTGAATACAATAAGCAATCCGTTGTCCTCTCTTGGTATTTGATAAACATCTCAACCATTGTGTTGGGAAGTCCCTGATCCTGGACCCTGCTCTCTAGTTGTGAGCACAGTGATATAAAAATGTGGTCAAAAACGGTTGTAAACATAAAGGGGTACTACAGTAGGCTTTCATCCAGACTCCAAGGGTAGAGCAAATGCATAGTTTGATTTTTAAAAATCGGGCAAGATGTAATATGTTCATTATTTGTGATGCTATGAAGACAAGTACTGTCACTCCGGCCTTAACTGCTGCTTTATATGTTCACCTTGCTGTCTTTGAAATAAAGTAGCTTTGTATCTGGTCTCATCTTACCAGGTGTTTTCAGTACACGGGTGGGCACGAAGATACAGTTCAGATCTGTATGTGACATCGGTGAAGCATGCCATCATTTAGTTAGAAATTGGGCAATATGGGGCAAACTCCTAAAGGCAGGATTGCTAATGGAAGTGACCAGCTCTGCTGTACCTGAGAGAAAATCGAAGACACCACATATTTGTGACTCCTTTAGGGGAAACTGAAAGCAGGACGCAAAACTGCAGAACGAGTTGATCCACGCTGATTTTGTATACCTTTAAAATGTCACATTGTACATGGCTCGACATGGCGGGATGCACATACACCAACAATGGCTATTTTAGTGAGGGTTTATGGCTTAACAAGTTGCATCCAAGCATGAATGAACCTCTAGGAGCATGGGAAGGGAAATCTGTGTTTGGTTAGCTGTTATTGTTTCCTTACGTAAAGTGAAAATGGGAAGATTTAATCATTTATAGACATATTTCCTTATTACTTTCTTAGTGTTTGAAAATAACTATATTTCCTTGATCTCACATTGTTTCAGACTAGCAGGAGACCAGAGCATAGATAAGGTGGGGGATAAAAATTTCACAGGGGTCTCAGCATCTGAAAATGTTGATGAAGTTTTGGGTATTAATATGTTAACCTCCCTTTAAGACGTCGATGCAACTTCTACGCAATCTCAACGTTTTCGGTTTTATTTCAGAGAGTTGAAGCACATTAAGCCAATTTATTTACCAGTTCCTAAGCATTGACGGTAATGTTAGTGCTGAATGTACACGAAGCTCCTGTCTTGCCCGCTACTTGTGGAGTACAGTATCCCTATGGGTACAAGGCAGGACTTGGGTAAGAACAAAAGTCTTGAAATTTACAGCATCCAGTTTTAGGTAATCTTGAAAAAGCTGCAAGACCAATTGCATCAGTTACTAAACTGTTTTCAGTTCTTTGGGGCAATATTACTAACAGCTCTGTCTGGAGCAGAGGCAAAGACCAGTGCAGTGTGTTTTGCAGTACAGAAATTAACCATCTAGGTAGGAAGGTAGAGAGAAACTGTTCCAAGGGAAGGATCAAGAACCAGAGGGAACCTATTTAAGGTGATTGAAAAGAAGCAACAGCGACACAAGGACAAACGGTTTTGCACAACAAGTGGTTAGGATCTGGAACGCACTACCTGAGAGTGTGGTGAGGAGGCAGATACAATTGGGGCTTTCCAAAGGATATTGGTTAAGCACCTGAAGAAGAAAAATTTGCAGAGCTACAGGGAAAGGGAGGGAGAGCGGGACTGATTGAGTTGCTCTTGCAGAGAGCTGCACAGACATGATGGGCCGAATAGCCTCCTTTTTGCATTGTAGATCGAATCATACAATGGTTGCGCTCATTTTCAAGGTTATCCAGAGTTGGAAGTCTGGAACTGTTGATTGTGGTCTAAAAGACAGGTGGTGCTCCACCTAAAAGAATGTAGACAAGACTTCAACAGAAAAGTTCAAGGATTTTGCATGTCGAAAGGCCAACTTGCTGTATTTAATACAGGTTGATGTGAGAAAATGCAGACAGCCAGATATTGCACTGGAAAGGCTCAGCAAATCCATATTAAACATGGCAATTTGGTATCTTGGCTTATGACATTTCCCCATCTCTGCTGTCTTATCGATTGCAGCCGTCTACTTCGAAGCAAATAATCCTCGGACACCTCCAGCATTTTGGTTCAAAGTGGCCATGGAAGAGATCGCTGGCTGACCTCTGCTAAAGACCAGAGGAAGTGAAACCAAGGGGGTGAAGTTAATAAGAGGCCATTAAAATAAAAGTAATTAGATGAATTTTGACGAGGAGGCCCCTGGGTGCATGTGGCGATTAAATATGTTTTTGGTTTTGTAGGCAAAAGTTCAAAAGGTAAAGGTTATGACTCTGACTCGGATGATGAATGGCCTGCGCTGGACAAGGCTGCAGCAATTGCAAAGGAAGAGTATTGTGAGGAAGTCGTAGTGAACCCTGAGGATGAAAAGGCAATTGATATGTTCATGAACAAAAATCCACCACTGAGGTAACGTCCAGTAAATATACTCGCCTGAAGCTTTTTGATATTTCTGTGGAAGTGACTGTTCTGCTCAGCAGAAAACTGAGTTGTGCTTTGTGCCTGCTCCATTCCAAAACTCCTGATGCTGGCCAATTTCCCCCCCGCACCTCCCCCACAAGTTTTGGGCTAGTTGCAAATGTCCACCTCCAGCTGGGAAGTGGGAAATGGAGATTTATGTGGAAGACATCCGTCTGCCACAGTGTGGAGTGTCCAGTGGTCTCTGTGGTAGCCAAAGAGCGTTGTCAGATTTTTTTTTAAAATGTAAAATTGTAGGGACGGGGAGTTGAATAATTCACACCCCCACCACAGCAGCTGTGTTTCTAGTGCACAGCATTGCTATTGCACATGATCAGTATATTATTTATGTACGTGTTTTGAATATGCAAACCCCTGTGGTAAAGCATATCTGTCATATTATCGCCTTTCATGGAAAATCTTGGAAGTTCTGGGGACTGGGGAGAGGTGCCCGAGTGTGGCCTTGCTGATTTCTCTAGCAGGAATTCTGTCTTTTGAGTGCAAGTCAGACAGGGATTGTTAGCAGGATATTTGTGAGGTGGCTGCGGAATGTGTGAGCATCACAGCTAAGCTTTGTTGTTTTCTCATCTGTTATGTACGTGTGTATACAGCGTAGCGATCAGGAGCTGTCACTAGCTGGTTGATATTCCATATTTTTGGGCCCCCTCAGCCCACCTGCTGACTCCAAAATATTGAAGCCAATGTAATGCCCCCACTGCAATCTTTGCAGATTAAAAAACCCAGCACAGAGCACAAGTTGAACCTGGACTTTTCTGTTCCTTTGGTCTAAATGGCTCAGCATCACACTGGGCAATGAATTTATCCACGGAACTGTTTTAAGTGAGGGTTGGTTATTCTTATGACATTATAATGTACTTGAGATGTTCAATGGCACGTTCCAACTATGCAACTAGTGATAGTGTAAGGAAGATGTCATCAAAGGTAATTGGGAATAGTCAGCATGGTTTTGTGAAAGGGAGATCATGTTTAACCAATTTTTTTGGAGTTCCTTGAAGGAGTAACATGTGCTGTGGATAAAGGGGAGCCCGTTGACTAACTGTACTCGGATTTCCATAAGGCATTTGACAAGGTGCCACGTAAAAGGTTATTGCGCAAAGTAGGAGTTCATGGTGTCGGGGTAACATATTAGCATGGATAGAAGATTGGCTGGCTGGCAGAAAACAGCATATGCATAAATGGGTCCTTTTCTGATTGGCAGGATGTGGCCAGTGGAGTCCTGCACGGGTCTGTGATGGGGCCTCAACATTTTACAATTTATATCAATGACTTAGATGAGGGGAGTGATGGCATGGTAACTAAATTTGCAGATGACACAAAGGTAGGTAGGAAGGTATGTTGCGAAGAGGACAGAAGGAGATTGTAGACTGAAATGGATAGGTTGAGTGAGTGGGCAAAAATCTAGCAGGAGGAGTATAATGTGGGAAAATGTGAAGTTGTTCACTTTGGCAGGAAGAATTAAAAAAGCAGAGAATTACTTAAATGGAGAACGACTGTAGAATTCCAAGATGCAGAGGGATCTAGGTGTTCAAGTGCATGAGTCACAAGGTTAGTATGCAGGTACAGCAAGTAATAAAGAAGACTAATGAAATGCTATCTTTTATTACAAGAGGAATTGAAAATAAAAGTAAGGATGTTATGCTTCAGTTATACAGGGCATTGGTGAGACCACATCTCGAATACTGTGTGCAGTTTTGGTCTCCTTATTTAAGGAAGGACACAAATGTGTTGGAGGCAGTTCAGAGGAGGTTTACTAGATTGATTGACTGGTCAGTTATTCTCTGTGACCCTCTGTCCTATCAACACCTCTTTTGTTATCTCTTGCACCCCACCCCCCCCCCAACTTTACTTGCTTAAAACCTTTTACATTTCTAATATCTGCCAGTTCTGATGAAGGGTCACTGACCTGAAACGTTAACTCTGCTTCTCTCTCCACAGATGCTGCCAGACCTGCTGAGTATTTCCAGCATTTCTTGTTTTTATTTCGGATTTCCAGCATCTGCAGTATTTTGCTTTTATTACTAGATTGATACCTGGAATGAGCAGGTTGTCTCATGAGGAAAGGTTGGACAGACTGGGCTTGTTGTCACTGGAGTTTAGAAGAGTGAGGGGGAGACTTGATTAAGTATATAAAATCCTGAACGGACTTGACAAGGTGGATGTGGAAAGGATGTTTCCTCTTGTGGGTGAGTCCCTAACTAGGGGGCACTGTTTTAAAATTAAGGGTTGCCCTTTTATGACAGAGATGAGGAGAAATTCTTTGAGGGTTGAGCGACTTTGGAACTCCCTACCTCAGAAGGCGATGGAGGTGGGGTCATTAAATATTTTTACGTCGGAGGTAGATAGATTCTTGTTAGGCATGGGAATCAAAGGTTATCGGAAGTGGATGGGAGTGTGGAATTCGAGACGCAGACAGATCAGCCATGATTTTATTGAATGGCAGAGCATGCTTGAGGGGCCGAATGGCCTACTTCTGCTCCTAATTTGTCTGTTCGGATAATTATCAACCCTCCCATTTTGAGCCCAAACATTAGTTTGATGTAAATGTATTTTGGCTGCACTGGTCAGTTAACTTTCTTGTTTTGCACTGAAGGCGTACCCTTGCTGACATCATTATGGAGAAGATCACGGAGAAGCAGACAGAAGTGGAAACAGCCATGTCGGAAATCTCTGGCCGCCCTATGCCTCAGCTTGACCCCAGAGTCCTGGAAGTGTACAAGGGAGTTCGTGAGGTAAAGGGTTCTGCCACATTCATAGTAAATGATTTTTTTATTGGCCATGGCAGCAGCTATAACAATGGGGTATTGTACATCGAGGGAACACGTTCCGACCTTGGGTGCTAATGTTATAGTTTACTGATTTCCACCATGCCACTAGAGGGAGTGGTGTGTTGGAGAGTGAGCGAAACAAGTGGATAGAATGACCAAAAATGCTTCATACTCTTGAACAAAGGAAGAAATGTGGTGGCGATAACTGAACAATTTTCTGCGTAACGCAAATATATTTGTGTTGACATCTTTAAAATGAAGCACGTTTCTTACCTCTTTTAAATTAATTTTTTTTGCCATCCTCCGAGAGGCATACAGCACCTCCAGCTTGGAGCTCTTGTCGCTGATTTGCTACCTGTCAATAGGTATTTCTGAGGTTGATTATTTTTTCTTCCCTTGGATGGGTCCCCATAATCTCGTGGTGGGAGCTCTGAGGTGTGAGGAATTTAATCTGTATTCTCTCTGTGTCATAGTGCAGTATGAGAGTGTTATCTATGTTGCTCCCTCCATCACTTCCTCCTCCCACAGTTCTGTCGATTCCATCCTCTTGTGCATTCCCCTCCCTTTGCCCCACCATTGGCGTCTGTGCCATCAGCAAACCAGGCCCCCTACTCTGGAATTTCCTCCCGAAACACACACCACCTCTTCTTTTTAGACTCTGCTTAAAACTCAGCTCTTTGACAAACATTTAGTCACCTAGTATCTACTTTGGCTTAGCCAGTTTTTCCCTTCATGTCTCCGTGAATGCCTTATGTTTTGTTAAAATTTGTTAGAGGTTCTGTGTAAATGCAAGTTGTTACAAGAGATTTGAGTTCTTTTTTTCCAGTTTTTCTTCTCTCCTTTTACTGAAGGCTGAGCTATGGTTCTGGGGAGGCAGCACTTCTCTGGAATCTCACCCAAATAGCTGTTCATGGTTTAGGCAGGCAATGAGTGTCAGTAAGCACATTGAAACATGGGGCTTGGGAGCCGGGGGTGGGCGGGGGGGGTGGTCTTGTTTTCAGTCAGTGTCAGTCAGCATGTAATTTACAACTGGGATTGCTGAATAACAGACATGATCCTAACCATGTGTTCTTCGCCTAGCCGTCTTCACATGAGGGTGGTAATGGGGATTAAAGTATTTCAGCCACTATACATCTCGGCTGTGCTAACTGCAAAGACTAAAAATTGAACCTGAGACTTGCTGGGTCTCCATGGTCCATTTACCTATGAAGCATTGAATATAGAATGAAGCAGCACAGAAATGGGCCATTTCTGGTCCTCTTCAGGGACAGATGGGACCTGTACAAGAAGGACGGGTTGCACCTAAACTGGAGGGGCACTAATATCCAGGCTGCAAGGTTTGCTAGCGTCACTCGGGAGGGTTTAAACTAGTGTGGCAGGGGGGTGGGAACCAGAGCAGTAGGACAGCTAGTGAAATAAATGAGGAGGACATAGTAAATAAGGCTAGTAGGACTAAGAGGAAGAGCCGGCAGGGAGATGTTGCTGAGCACAGCGGGACTGGTGGTCTGAAGTGCATTTGTTTCAATGCGAGAAGTATAACAGGTAAGGCAGATGAACTTAGAGCTTGGATTAGTGCTTGGAAGTATGATGATGTTGCTATTACAGAGACTTGGTTGAGGGAAGGGCAGGATTGGAAGCTAAATGTTCCAGGATTTAGAAGCTTCAGGCAGGATAGAGGGGATGTAAAAGGGGTGGGGGAGTTGCATTACTGGTTAAGGAGAATATCACAGCTGTACTGCGGGAGGACACCTCAGAGGGGTCATGCAGCGAGGCAATATGGGTGGAGCTCAGGAATAGGAAGGGTGCAGTCACGATGTTGGGGGTTTTCTACAGGCCTCCCAACAGGCAGCGGGAGGTAGAGGAGCAGATATGTAGACAGATTTTGGAAAGATGTAAAGGTAACAGGGTTGTGGTGGTGGGTGATTTTAACTTCCCCTATATTGACTGGGACTCACTTAGTGCTAGGGGCTTGGATGGAGCAGAATTTGTGAGGAGCATCCAGGAGGGCTTTTTGAAACAGTATGTAGATAGTCCAACTAGGGATGGGGCCATTCTGGACCTGGTATTGGGGAATGAGCCCGGCCAGGTGGTCGAAGTTTCAGTGGGGGAGCATTTCGGGAGCAGTGACCATAATTCCATAAGTTTTAAGGTACTTGTGGATAAGGATAAGAGTAGTCCTTGGGTGAAGGTGATAAATTGGGGGAAGGCTAATTATAACAATATTAGGCAGGAACTGAAGAATTTAGATTGGGGGCGGCTGTTTGAGGGTAAATCAACATCTGACATGTGGGAGTCTTTCAAATGTCAGCTGATTAGAATCCAGGACCAGCATGTTCCTGTGAGGAAGAAAGACAAGTTTGGCAAGTTTCGGGAAGCTTGGATCTCGCGGGATATTGTGAGCCTAGTCAAAAAGAAAAAGGAAGCATTTGTAAGGGTAGGAACAGACGAAGCACTTGAGGAATATAAAGACAGTAGGAAGGAACTTAAGCAAGGAGTTAGGAGGGCTAAAAGGGGTCATGAAAAGTCATTGGCAAACAGGATTAAGGAAAATCCCAAGGCTTTTTATACAAATATAAAGAGCAAGAGGGTAACCAGGGAAAGGGTTGGCCCACTCAAGGACAGAGGAGGGAATCCATGTGTGGAGCCAGAGGAAATGGGCGAGGTACTAAATGAGTACTTTGCATCAGTATTCACCAAAGAGAAGGACTTGGTGGATGATGAGCCTAAGGAAGGGAGTGCAGATAGTCTCAGTCACCTCATTATCAAAAAGGAAGGAGGTGTTGGATCTCTTGCAAAGCATTAAGATAGATAAGTCCCCAGGGCCTGATGGGATCTACCCTAGAATACTGAGGGAGGCAAGGGAGGAAATTGCTGGGGCCTTGACAGAAATCTTTGCATCCTCATTGGCTACAGGTGAGGTCCCAGAGGACTGGAGAATAGCCAGTGTTGTTCCTTTGTTTAAGAAGGGTGGCAAGGATAATCCAGGAAATTATAGGCCGGTGAGCCTTACGTCAGTGGTAGGGAAACTATTAGTGAGGATTATTCGGGACAGGATTTACTCCCATTTGGAAACAAACGAACTTATTAGCGAGAGACAGCATGGTTTTGTGAAGGGGAGGTCGTGTCTTACTAATTAGATTGAGTTTTTTGAGGACGTGACAAAGATGATTGATGAAGGAAGGGCAGTGGATGTTATCTATATGGACTTTAGTAAAGCCTTTGACAAGGTCCCGCATGGCTGACTGGTACAAAAGGTGAAGTCACATGGGATCAGAGGTGAGCTGGTTATCATGGATGCAGAACTGACTCGGTATAGCAGACAGAGGGTATCAGTGGATGGGTGTTTTTCTGAATGGAGGGATGTGACTAGTGGTGTTCCGCAGGGATCAGTGCTGGGACTTTTGCTGTTTGTAGTATATATAATGATTTGGAGGAAAATGTAGCTGGTCTGATTAGTAAGTTTGCGGACGACACAAAGGTTGGTGGAGTTGCGGATAATGATGAGGTTTGTCAGAGGATACAGCAGGATATCGATCGGTTGGAGACTTGGGCGGAGAAATGGCAGATGGAGTTTAATCCGGACAAATGTGAGGTAATGCATTTTGGAAGGTCTAATGCAGGTGGGAGGTATGCAGTAAATGGCAGAACCCTTAGGAGTATTGACAGGCAGAGAGATCTGGGTGTACAGATCCACAGGTCACTGAAAGTGGCAATGCAGGTGGATAAGGTAGTCAAGAAGGCATACGGCATGCTTGCCTTCGTCGGTCGGGGCATAGAGTATAAAAATTGGCAAGTCATGTTGCAGCTGTACAGAACCTTAGTTAGGCCACACTTAGAATATTGCGTGCAATTCTGATCGCCACACTACCAGAAGGATGTGGAGGCTTTGGAGAGGGTGCAGAGGAGGTTTACCAGGATGTTGCCTGGTCTGGAAGGCATTAGCTATGAGGAGAGGTTGGAAAAAGTCGGATTGTTTTCACTGAAACGACGGAGGTGGAGGGGCGACATGATAGAGGTTTACAAAGTTATGAGCGGCATGGACAGAGTGAATAGTCAGAAGCTTTTTCCCAGGGTGGAAGAGTCAGTTACTAGGGGACATAGGTTTAAGGTGCGAGGGGCAAAGTTTAGAGGGGATGTGCGAGGCAAGTTTTTTACACAGAGGGTGGTGAATGCCAGAACTTGCTGCCAGGGGAGGAGATGGAAGCAGATACGATAGTGACGTTTAAGAGACATCTTGACAAATACATGAATGGGAAGAGAATAGAGGGATATGAGCCCCGGAAGTGCAGAAGATTTTAGTTTAGGTAGGCATCAAGATCGGCGCAGGCTTGGAAGGCCGAATGGCCTGTTCCTGTGCTGTTCTTTGTTCTTGTTCTTTATTTCAACTATCAATAGGGCGGCGCAGTGGTTAGCACCGCAGCCTCACAGCTCCAGCGACCTGGGTTCAATTCTGGGTACTGCCTGTGCGGAGTTTGCAAGTTCTCCCTGTGAACCACGTGGGTTTCCGCCGGGTGCTCCGGTTTCTTCCCACAGCCAAAGACTTGCAGGTTGATAGGTAAATTGGCCATTATAAATTGCCCCTAGTATAGGTAGGTGGTAGGGGAATATAGGGAAGATGGGGATGTGGTAGGAATATGGGATTAGTGTCGGGTTAGTATAAATGGGTGGTTGATGGTCGGCACAGACTCGGTGGGCCGAAGGGCCTGTTTCAGTGCTGTATCTCTGAATAAAAAAAATAAATAAACTCTGCACTGTCTTGTTTTCCCACGCACATCATTGTCAAGTCCCATTCTCCTAATTCCTCCGTATACTCTTTCAATATTCCTCTTTTTTTTAAGCAGCAAACGACTTGTGGTAAAGAATTCCACACTCTTAACCATCCTCTATATTTGAAAAAAAGTTCTACCTCCCCCCTTAATTGTTTGTGATTATCTCAATTATGTGCTTTCTTAATACATCTTGCTGCCCAGTGGAAACAATCTATCACTTTATCAAAACCCTCTCTCATCTTGAGGTACTCTTTAGGAATGAAGGGAATATCAAATATAACAGTACCAAAATTTCCTAATGACACTAAACTTCGGGTGGACGAAATGGCTATTAGTGACTAAGGACAGTGAAAGACTGCAAGAGAAAACGGGTGGACTAGTAGGATGAGTGACAAATGCAGTTCAATGCAGAGAAATATGAAGCAATACCTTTCCTAAGTCATCCTTTTAACTTACGCAGCTCGAATTAAAAAATTTAACTCAAGTTTTTCTTAACCCTAACTTCTGACTTGTGGAAACACCCAGTGGAGCTAAGCAAACATTTAAAAACATTTTTATCCTTCCTATAACATCTAAAACTGTGTTCCAATTACAGCCTCACTCAGGCCTTGCACAATTTCAATATTACCTCCTTGCTTTTGCATTTTATGCCTCTAGATATAAAACTGATAATTCCATTTCATTTGAAATTTTACGATTTAGAGTCAGAGTCATAGAGAGATCCAGCACTGAAACAGGCCCTTCGGCCCACCGAGTCTGTGCCGACCAACAACCACCCATTTATACTAATTCTTCGTTTAATCCCATATTCCCTACCACATCCCCACCTTCCGTCAATTCTCCTATCACTTACCTACACGACGGGCAATTTACAATGGCCAATTTACCTATCAACCTGCAAGTCTTTGGCTGTGGGAGGAAACGGGAGTACCCGGCGGAAACCCACGCGGTCATGGGGAGAACTTGCAAATTCCGCACAAGCAGTACCCAGAACCGAACTCGTGTCGCTGGAGCTGTGAACCTGCGGTGCTAACCACTGCGTCACTGTGCTGCCCCAAACTTCAGATTTAATGTATGCCTCTTTCTCCTGTTCTTATTTTCAAAAGGTATTGCTTCATATTTCTCTGCATTGAACTGCATTTATCACTCATCCTGCTAGTCCACCCGTTTTCTCTTGCAGTCTTTCATTGTCCTAGTCTTCTTTTGGGCCTCCTTATCTCGAGAGACAATGGATACGCGCCTGGAGGTGGTCAGTGGTTTGTGAAGCAGCGCCAGGAGTGGCTATAAAGGCCAATTCTAGAGTGACAGGCTTTTCCACAGGCGCTGCAGAGAAATTTGTTTGTCGCGGCTGTTGCACAGTTGGCTCTCCCCTTGCGCCTCTGTCTTTTTTCCTGCCAACTACTAAGTCTCTTCGACTCGCCACATTTTAGCCCCGTCTTTATGGCTGCCCGCCAGCTCTGGCGAACGCTGGCAACTGACTCCCACGACTTGTGATCAATGTCACAGGATTTCATGTCGCGTTTGCAGACGTCTTTATAGCGGAGACATGGACGGCTGGTGGGTCTGATACCAGTGGCGAGCTCGCTGTACAATGTGTCTTTGGGGATCCTGCCAGCTTCCATGCGGCTCACATGGCCAACCCATCTCAAGCGCCGCTGACTCAGTAGTGTGTATAAGCTGGGGATGTTGGCCGCCTCGAGGACTTCTGTGTTGGAGATACGGTCCTGCCACCTGATGCCAAGTATTCTCCGGAGGCAGCGAAGATGGAATGAATTGAGACGTCGCTCTTGGCTGACATACGTTGTCCAGGCCTCGCTGCCATAGAGCAAGGTACCGAGGACACAGGCCTGATACACTCGGACTTTTGTGTTCCGTGTCAGTGCGCCATTTTCCCACACTTTCTTGGCCAGTCTGGACATAGCAGTGGAAGCCTTTCCCATGCGCTTGTTGATTTCTGCATCTAGAGACAGGTTACTGGTGATAGTTGAGCCTAGGTAGGTGAACTCTTGAACCACTTCCAGAGCGTGGTCGCCAATATTGATGGATGGAGCATTTCTGACATCCTGCCCCATGATGTTTGTTTTCTTGAGGCTGATGGTTAGGCCAAATTCATTGCAGGCAGCCGCAAACCTGTCGATGAGACTCTGCAGGCACTCTTCAGTGTGAGATGTTAAAGCAGCATCGTCAGCAAAGAGGAGTTCCCTGATGAGGACTTTCCGTACTTTGGACTTCGCTCTTAGACGGGCAAGGTTGAACAACCTGCCCCCTGATCTTGTGTGGAGGAAAATTCCTTCTTCAGAGGACTTGAACGCATGTGAAAGCAGCAGGGAGAAGAAAATCCCAAAAGGTGTGGGTGCAAGAACACAGCTCTGTTTCACGCCCAAACTTCAGATTTAATGTATGCCTCTTTCTCCTGTTCTTATTTTCAAAAGGTATTGCTTCATATTTCTCTGCATTGAACTGCATTTATCACTCATCCTGCTAGTCCACCCGTTTTCTCTTGCAGTCTTTCATTGTCCTAGTCTCTATTAGCCATTTCATCCACTCGAAGTTTAGTCTCATTAGGAAATTTTGATACTGTTATATTTGATATTCCCTTCATTCCTAATAAATGCTGTAAATAAGTGATCCCTGTGAAACACCTCTCACTTAACCTTTCCAGTCCAATGCATTTTCTTTTACCCTTTCTAAAAAAATAACCTAGAAAAATGGCTAGATAACAAACTGAGAGGCTAAAAGTTAATTAGATCCAAAAGATGTTTTGAAGTGGAAAGATATGCACATTCTAAATATATTTAAATTATTATCTCTATCTCCGTGTCTGTCCTATGTATCAATCTGGGGCCAATAGGGTGAGATGTTATCATTGTACAACTGTGTGATCATCTACAGATATTTAACTTGAAGGTCTCTTTATCTTCCTTTCGCCTTTCCCTGCCCCTTACTTCTGGGGGAAAGTGCTTCTCTTGTACTGGGGAAAGTCTGTGTCGTGACCCATTTGAGAGAGGAAATGCAGCATATGGTGAGTCATGTGGGCAAACTTGTAATGCTATTAATTTCAATATTCAATTTAATTGTAATGCAGACCCATATTTTCATTGAACCATCCATGGCCAGAATCTCCTTTCTCAAATATGTCTAGTGATCAGTGTCCATTTGTTAGTGCATTTGACTGAATTTTTCTGCAAATGTTATTTGTTAAAATGAGCCCTTAACATTTAAGGCAGGAATAAAAGAAGAAAATCACACTCTATTCAATGGATATAACAATGCCGTGCTTGTTCAATTTTACATTTTGCTTCCCAAAAGGTATTGTGCAAGTACAGGAGTGGAAAACTTCCCAAAGCCTTTAAGATTATCCCGGCATTGTCAAACTGGGAGCAGATCCTGTACTTCACCGAACCAGAGACCTGGACAGCAGCAGCTATGTATCAGGCAACAAGGTAAGGGACCAGAAGTCATGCAAAGCTAGGTACCCCTTCTGTTTTTTTTTTTCCTCCTTTTTTTGGTAGGTATACTTAAAATGGTACAGCCATTATGCTTTGTTGGGAGAGGATTATAGAAATGGTGTAGTCTTTTTTAAGTGCAAGTATTTTCTGCTCAACCACCTCTAAACAGCTCTTTGATTATGTTTCACCCCCTACTGTTGACAAGCTTGCATTGTGGAGTTGGTGTTAGTTGCTTGTCATATTCCTAATCATTATCGCAGTTGGTGATTCGGTATCTAAAGCATATAGCCTACTGAGGTGTTGTTGCATCTTTCGGTTGGAGAGTGCTTCAGGGTAATTTCATTTTTATTTATTTCTTTAAAAGATGCAATCTTGATACTATGTGTGATTTTATTCCCCCACCCCACCAACTCCCATAGGATCTTTTCTGCCAATTTGAAGGCGAGGATGGCGCAGAGATTTTATAACTTGGTGCTTTTGCCTCGAGTGAGAGATGACATTGTAGAATACAAACGTCTGAACTTTCACCTTTATGCGGCCTTGAAAAAAGCACTTTTCAAACCTGGAGCTTGGTTTAAAGGTAAGTTGGCTTTCCTCTGGTAAAGGCAATTGTGAAAACTAATGTAGAGAGACAAGTATACTCTTCAAGAAATGAACTCTAACTACCTATTTGATCTCCGTATTGTAACAATAAGTACACTGTACCAGGAAGTTTTTGTCTCCTCAACTACCATTGATCATAGTACAGTTGATTGGGAAAGGGTTCTACAAAACTCCAATCGTTGGATGTATATGTAGATCAACATCAGTTGTCATTGGGATGTCGATAAGGTGGAAATGGGCACAGGGAGGGGGTGACATTTCTTAACTTCAACTGTGAAGAACGTGTAGCAAATGGAATTTAATCCTGAGAAGTGTGAGGTGATGCATTTTGGGAGGACTAACAAGGCAAGGGAATATACAATGGATGGTAGGACCCTAGGAAGTACAGAGGGTCAGAGGGACCTTGGTGTACTTGTCTATAGATCACTGAAGGCAGCAGCACAGGTGGATAAGGTGGTTAGGAAGGCATATGGGATACTTGCCTTTATTAGCCGAGGCATAGACAATAAGAGCAGGGAGGTTATGATGGAACGGTATAAAACGCTAGTTAGGCCACAGCTGGAGTACTGTGTATAGTTCTGGGCACCACACTATAGGAAGGATGTGATTGCACTGGAGAGGGTGCAGAGGAGATTCATCAGGATGTTTCCTGGGCTGGAGTATTTCAGCTATGAAGAGAGACTGGATAGGATAGGGTTGTTTTCCTGAGAGCAGAAAAGGTCTAATATGAGGGGCGTAGATAGGAAGAAACGTTTTCCCTTAGCGGAGGTGTCAATAACTAGGGGGCATAGATATAAGGTAAAGGGCAGGAGGTTTAGAGGGGATTTGAGGAAAACTTTTTCTCACCCAGAGGGTGGTTGGAATCTGGAATACACTACGTGAAGGGGTGGTAGAGGCAGGAACCCTCACAACATTTAAGAAGTATTTAGATGAGCACTTGAAACGCCATAGCATACAAGGCTATGGGCCACGTGCTGGAAAATGGGATTAGAATGGATAGGCTTGATGGCTGGCACACGCACGATGGGCCAAAGGGCCTGTTTCTGTGCTGTACAACTCTGACTGTAAGTAGCAATAAATTGTAGATTGCCCTTCTGAACTTGGGTTATGATTGGAGAGCATTTTGAACTGTAGAATGTGAAGATGAAGTGCTGACGGTTCCAGCTCAGTCATCGGTGGTGGCAACAAAAAACATTAAATTTTAGTGCTGGAGGTACTGGTTCATGCTTTGGGGCCATCAGCCCTTTGTCATTTCATCCAAATGACCATTTTTTCCACACGAGCCTGGGCAGTGAGTGTTGGCAGTCTATTTATGGAGGACGTCCCATTTTAATTTCTTCAATTAAGAGCACTATGCATTTAAATAAATGCATTCCCCCCCCCCCCACCCCCCCATCCCATTAAATATTGGTACAAATATGTGAAATTCTGTTCTTGTGTCTCCTGCTATTCTAATTATTTGGTGACAACAAAAAAAATTACAACCGGAGACTGCTTCCGGCATGGACTCGATGGGCCGAATGGCCTCCTCCTCTGCCGTAAATGATTGCTATAATAAAGAACAGGTACCTTTAGGAGTCTGATGCTGGTGGTTGCTGGAAACACAAAGACTTCGAGAAAAGCATACCCAGGGCAAGTGTCACGTTTCCTGCGTCTGCTTCAGAGAAGTCAGCAGTTCAATTCATCCCTGGTTCAATAAGTGGCTTTCTAAAACAAAAGCAAAACGCTGCGGATGCTGGAAATCTGAAATACAAACACACACTGCTGGAAATACTCAGCAGGTTTGCCAGCATCTGTAGAGAGAGAGACAGACAGGTCTGACAGACAGGTTCAGACCTTTCAGGTCTGAATTTATTTGTCAGAAATGTTATGACGACAGGTCATCGACCTGAAACGTTGACTGTTTTTCTCTACTCCAAGATGCTGCCAGATCTGCTGAGTATTTCCAGCATTTTCTGTTCAAGTGAATTTCTAACTTTCATTGTGCGAGAGTGAGACAAGAAAAAATATATAATTTACGAGGAGAAGGCAGGAATGGATGCTTAATTGCAATATTTAAATTTTTTTTTATTTCACAGGTATTCTCCTTCCCTTGTGTGAATCTGGCACATGCACGCTAAGAGAAGCTATCATTATCAGTAGCATTCTGACAAAATGTTCTATCCCAGTTCTGCATACCAGGTAATTGTTGCTTTGTGGTGCTTTATAAGTGGTGGGGAGGGAAGAAAAATTATACATAGAACTGTTTATTTGATAATTCATGTGTGAAACACTTCAGTGCATTTTTTTGTTAAAGATGTTATTTAAATGTAAGTTGTTGCTCCTTTATGAAATTGTGACACTATTACCTCTTATCGTTTGCACTTTTGGGCACCCCTCCTAACATCTCCTCCATCGGCTGTCATCTTGTTTTTGATTACATCTCTATGAAGTGCTTTGGAACATTTATTGTCTGTTAAAGATGCTATATGAATGCAAGTTGTTGCTACCCATTTGAACTAGAGCAGTTCTTCCTCTCAATTATTGCTGAAAATAGAGACATGTTGTCGAAGCTTTTCGTCTTGCACTCATCAGGACAATCCGTAAGAATAACCAAAGTAAGGGAAAATACAATGCCTTGACCAATCGGAGTCAAGCTGCCTGGTTTAAATTTCAAACAAAGCTTGGAAGTTAACTGTCAGTCACCGTAAACTGCTACATTCCCCATGGCAACGCCTCTACCCATCAGAGTTCACTTACCAACCAATCAGCACACTCTTCTCATGCAGCATAAGTTGTTGTTTTCCCTTACATTGGTTATTCTTGCGGATTGTCCTGATGAGTGCAAGATGAAAAGCTTTGACAACATGTCTCTATCTTCAGCCATACTCAAGTTCTGTACTACTAAACGACTATTTGTTTTAAAATAAGTAAAGTCAACAATTTCCATTACTGAATGATATTTTTTGGAGGGAGAAAAGCAACTGATGGAACACAGGTTGTACCTTGACTCAAAATGACACATGTTTAAAAATATAAATTCAATTATTCTCCAAATTAGTTAAACAATTATTATAAGTTTCAGTGCTATCCATGGTGCAGCCACACATGCATTTTATAATCTGCAGTTTCGTTGATATTAGTATCCCTATCTCTTTACCACTATCTTCTGTTAATAGTGCTGCAATGCTGAAGATTGCAGAAATGGAATATAATGGAGCAAACAGCATCTTCCTTCGACTGATGATTGACAAGAAGTATGCGCTTCCCTTCCGAGTTATCGACGCTCTGGTTTTTCACTTCCTGCAGTTCAGGACTGATGAGCGAAACCTGCCAGTACTATGGCACCAGTGTCTGCTTACATTTGCCCAGCGATATAAGGAGGATCTGTCCTCCGAACAAAAAGAGTCATTGCTTGAACTGCTGAGGATCCACTGCCATCCACATATTTCTCCTGAAGTCCGGCGTGAACTCGTCAACTCCAAATCGAGGGATGTTGAAGTGGGAATGGCAGTGGAATGACATATTGTTTCTCATTTCCTGCCGATTGTGTACTCTCGTGTGAATAAATACTTGGATTTGAAATGAAGTTGACCGACTTGATCAGCTTTGTTTTCTGTTTTAATATTGAGCTCTCACGAGGAACTGGGGACAATTAATTGTGCACGTGGCTTATAAAATAAAACTTAGTTTTCCACTTTTTTTGTCCCCTCCTGCCCCCACCCACCCAAACGAAAGAAATGGAGTAATGCTGTTTTATGGCTTTATCATGTTTTGTTTTCCTGTGAAGTGCCTTGGAGATGTTTTATTATGTTTAAAGATGCTACATAATAGGTTGTTGTCTGTGGGCACTCTGAACTGCCACTTGGGCTAGGTACCATAGACCAGCTCGATACTGTGCTCACCTGACATTCCCATGGCCTAACAGGCGTCACTGAGTAAAGATTAAGAGCATGAACCCAGGTTGGCTGTTATCCTCCCTCCCTCAAGCACACTGAGGCCAGTTATAGGTTCCTGCCCAAGCTGCTGGCTCAGTACATACAGGCAACTGTACCCACTGTCAGGAGTAAGACTGGATGACTTCCGCAGTTGGATTTTTGGGAATATGCTCTATGTACAGAAGGTACTATCTCAATGTCACTAACTTCAAATCAGTTATCTTGTTAATAGGATTTTACTGCACTTGAGTTTTTAACCACTATAAATCTTTACTGTTTTTGGTAAAGGAGCAATGCACAACAATGGCTGAAGAAAGTAGGTCCACTCCTCCATTACCCCCACCACCTCGTCCCCTTCCCAGGGCACCTTCACCTGCAATCGCGGGAGGTGTAATACCTGCCCATTTACCTCCTCTCTCCTCACTATCCCAGGCCTCAAACACTCCTTTCAGGTGAGGCAGCGATTTACTTGTACTTCTTTCAATATAGTATACTGTATTCGCTGCTCACATTGTGGTCTCCTGTACATTGGGGAGACCGAACGCAGACTGGGTGACCGCTTTGCGGAACACCTCCGATCAGTCCGCAAGCAGGACCCCGAGCTTCCGGTTGCTGGCCATTTCAACATTTCCCCCTGCTCACATCTCTGTCCTGGGATTGCTGTAGTGTTCCGGTGAACGTCAACGCAAGCTCGAAGAACAGCATCTCATTTACCGATTAGGCACACTACAGCCTGCCAGACTGAACATTGAGTTCAATAATTTCAGAGCATGATGGCCCCCCATTTTACTTTTATTTTTAGTTTTTTTTTTTCTGTTTTATTTCATCTTAGTTTGTTCAGTTTGCTTACCCACTTTTTTTCATGTTTGTACTTGCGGCTGCTCAGTTTTTAGTCCGTTAACACCCTATCTGTACGAATGCTTTGTCATTCAACACACCATTAACATATTGTTTGCTTTTGCTCCACGACCTACTGGTCAGCTATTCTGTGACCTTATCCTATTTACACCTTCTGCTTTGTTATCTCTTGCTCTATCCCCGCTTTACCTGCTTATAACTTTTTACATTTCTAATATTTGCTAGTTCTGAAATGTTAACTCTGCTTCTCTCTCCACAGATGCTGTCAGACCTGCTGAGTATTTCTGGCATTTCTTGTTTTTATTTCAGAGTTCCAGCATCTGCAGTATTTTGCTTTTATTGAAGAAAGTAGGTGTCAGCCTTGGCTCAATAGCACTGTTGCCTGAATCAGAAGCTTTTTTAAAATTCATTCATGGGATGTAGGAGTCACTGGCCATTTATTGCCCATCCCTAATTGCCCTTGAGAAGGTGGTGGTGAGCTGTCTTCTTGAACAGCTGTAGTCCATGTGAGGTAGGTACAGTGCTGTTAGGAAGGGAGTTCCAGGATTTTGACCCAGCGACAGTGAAGGAACGGCGATATAGTTCCAAGTCGGGATTCTGTGAGACTTGGAGGGGAACTTGCAGGTGGTGGTGTTCCCATGTATTTGCTGCCCTTCTCCTTCTGGTTGGTAGAGGTCACGGGTTTGGAAGGTGCTGTCTAAGGAGCCTTGGTGCATTGCTGCAGTGCATCTTGTAGATGGTACACACTGCTGCCACTGTGCGTCGGTGGTGGAGGGAGTGAATGTTTGTAGATGGGGTGCCAATCAAGCGGACTGCTTTATCCTGGATGGTGTCGAGCTTCTTGAGTGTTGGAGCTGCACCCATCCAGGCAAGTGGAGAGTATTCCATCACACTCCTGACTTGTGCCTTGTAGATGGTGGACAGGCTTTGGGGAGTCAGGAGGTGAGTTACTCGCCTCAGGATTCCTAGCCTCTGACCTGCTCTTGTACCTACGGTATTTATATGGCTACTCCGGTTCAGTTTCTGGTCAATGGTAGCCCCTAGGATGTTGATAGTGGGGGATTCAGCGATGGTAATGCCGTTGAATGTCAAGGGAAGATGGTTAGATTCTCTCTTGTTGGAGATGGTCATTGCCTGGCACTTGTGTGGCGCGAATGTTACTTGCCACTTCTCAGCCCAAGCCTGGATATTGTCCAGGTCTTGCTGCATTTCTGCACGGACTGCTTCAGTATCTGAGGAGTCACGAATGGTGCTGAACATTGTGCAATCATCAGCGAACATCCCCACTTCTGACCTTATGATTGAAGGAAGGACATTGATGAAGCAGCTGAAGATGGTTGGGCCTAGGACACCACCCTGAGGAACTCCTGCAGTGATGTCCTGGAGCACAGATGTCCTGGAGCACCTCCAACAACCACAACCATCTTCCTTTGTGCTAGGTATGACTCCAGCCAGCAGAGGGTTTTCCCCCTGATTCCCATTGACCTCAGTTTTGCTAGGGCGCCTTGATGTCAAGGGCAGTCACTCTCTCACCTCACCTCTTGAGTTCAGCTCTTCTTTTCAAGTTTGAACCAAGGCTGTAATGAGGTCAGGAGCTGAGTGGCCCTGGCGGAACCCAAACAGAGTGTCACTGAGCAGGTTATTGCTAAGCAAGTGCCGCTTGATGGCACCTTCCATCACTTTACTGATGATTGAGAGTAGACTGATGGGGCGGTAATTGGCCGGGTTGGACTTGTCCTGCTTTTTGTGTACAGGACATACCTGGGCAATTTTCCACATTGCAGGGTAGATGCCAGTGTTGTAGCTGTACTGGAACAGCTTGGCTAGGGGCGCGGCAAGTTCTGGAGCACAGATCTTCAGTACTATTGCCGGAATATTGTCAGGGCCCATAGCTTTTGCAGTATCCAGTGCCTTCAGTCGTTTCTTGATATCACGCGGAATGAATCGAATTGGCTGAAGTCTGGCATCTGTGATGCTGGGGACTTCAGGAGGAGGCAGAGATGGATCATCGACTAGGCACTTCTGGCTGAAGATTGTTGCAAATGCTTCAGTCTTACCTTTCGCACTGATGTACTGGGCTCCCCCATCATTGAGGATGGGGATATTTGTGGAGCCACCTCCTCCAGTTAGTTGTTTAATTGTCCACCACCATTCACGGCTGGATGGGGCAGGACTGCAGAGCTTAGATCTGATCCGTTGGTTATGGGATCGCTTAGCTCTGTCTATCGCATGCTGCTTACGCAGTTTGGCATGCAAGTAGTCCTGGGTTGTAGCTTCACCAGGTTGACACCTCATTTTGAGGTATGTCTGGTGCTGCTCCTGGCATGCCCCCCTGCACTCTTCATTGAACCAGAGTTGGTCTCCAGGCTTGATGGTAATGGTAGAGTGGGGGATATGCTGGGCCATGAGGTTACAGATTGTGGTTGAGTACAATTCTGCTGCTGCTGATGGCTCACAGCGCCTCATGGATGCCCAGTTTTGCATTGCTAGATCTGTTCGAAATCTATCCCATTTAACATGGTGATAGCGCCACACAACATGATGGACGGTATCCTCAGTGTGAAGGCGGGACTTAGTCTCCGCAAGGACTGTGCGGTGGTCACTCCTACCAATACTGTCATGGACAGAAGCATCTGCAGCAGGCAGATTGAAGACAAGGTCAAGTATGTTTTCCCCTCGTGTTGGTTCCCCCACCACCTGCCGCAGACCCGGTCTAGCAGCTATGTCCTTTAGGACTTGGCCAGTTCGGTCAGTAGTGGTGATACCGAGCCACTCTTGGTGATGGACATTGAAGTCCCCCACCCAGAGTACATTTTGTGCCCTTGCCACCCTCAGTGCTTCCTCCAAGTGGTGTTCAACATGGAGGAGTACTGAGTCATCAGCTGAGGGAGGGCGGTAGGTGGTAATCAGCAGGAGTTTACCTTGCCTATGTTTGACCTGATGCCATGAGACTTCATGGGGTCCGGAGTCTATGCTGAGGACTCTCAGGGCAACTCCCTCCTACTGTTTACCACTGTGCCACCACCTCTGCTGGGTCTGTCCTGCCGATGGGACAGGACATACCCGGGGATGGTGATGGCAGTGCCTGGGACATTGTAAGGTATGATTCCGTGAGTATGACTATGTCAGGCTGTTGCTTGACTAGTCTGTGGGACAGCTCTCCCAACTTTGGCACAAGTCCCCAGATGTTAGTAAAGAGGACTTTGCAGGGTCGACAGGGCTGGGTTTGCTGTTGTTGTTTCCGGTGCCTAGGTCGATGCTGGGTGGTCCATCCGGTTTCATTCCTTTTTATTGACTTCGTAGCGGTTAGGTACAACTGAGTAGCTTGCTAGGCCATTTCAGAGGGCATGTAAAAGTTAACCACATTGCTGTGGGTCTGGAATCACATGTAGGCCAGACCAGGTAAGGACAGCAGATTTCCTTCCCTCAAGGACATTAGTGAACCAGATGGGTTTTTACAACAATCGACAATGGTTTCATGGCCATCATTAGACTAGCTTTTAATTCCAGATTTATTAATTAAATTCAAATTCCACCCTCTGCTGTGGTGGGATTTGAACCCATGTCCCCAGAGAAATACCTGGGTCTCTGGGTTACTAGTCCAGTGATAAAACCACTACGCCACCGCCTACCCCTTAGTTCATGCTTCAGCCACGAGACTTGAACATGTAATCCAGGCCATCACATCACCAGTTCGGTCTTTCAAATGAGAGGTTAAATAGAGGCTGGATCTGCCCTAAGCATGTATTTATCACACAACCAACATCACTTTAAAAAAAAAAGCTGGTTATTTATTTCATTGTCATTCATGGGGGTCTTATAAAATGCCCTGAACAAGTTGCTGCATTTCTTAATTACAACAGTGCCTATACTTCAAAAAAAAACTTATTCGACTGTAAATTCACATCCTTGAGTTGTGAAAGGTGCAATATTAATGCAAATCATTTCCTTTTTTTAAAGACCAGCATGGTTAAGATTGAGTGTGAAGTATGTGCGACAGAGGAAAGAGGTTCTTTCACAACAATATTTGCTGATGTACATTTGTGATATTAAAGATCCAACAATTCATTGTTCACAGAAATCACAAACTAAATAGTGCAACACGGGTATTAAAATGTATCCTGTGTTCATTACATTAAAGTACAGTAATTAGATTAATTGTTCTTAAATTGGGGTGGGGAATTTGTCATTTGCACTGGCTTGGAACTATTCACATGTCTGTGCACAGGTTTGCACTAAATAGCATTTTGTCAGTTTTTTAATTCCAAAACTTCACCAATCTCAGTAAGGACATGACAATGTTGTGGCGCTATGGATTAGTGATGTGGTTAAGATTCCTGCTTTTGTTTCATATATGCAGACCTTATGTGAAGTGGACTTCTGCTGAGTTCAGAATAGGGTTTGCTTGTGATGATTTAAACAGGCAGAAGTGTGGTGAGCACTTGCTGTAGCGACTCACATGTGAATAATGTCTATTTGAGTGAAGTACCAAGAACAACTGATGCACAGTGAACAGGAGTCCAATGAGGGAATCTGGTGCCTGCAAGAAAGGGAAGGAAAATTGTACACAATTGTTTCCTCCCACAGCCAAAGACTTGCAGGTTGATAGGTAAATTGGCCATTGTAAATTGCCCCTAGTGTAGGTAGGTGGTAGGGGAATTGAGGGAAGGTGGGGATGTGGTAGGAATATGGGATTAATGTAGGATTAGTATAAATGGGTGGTTGATGGTCGGCACAGACTCGGTGGGCCGAAGGGCCTGTTTCAGTGCTGTATCTCTAAATTAAAATAAAATCCATGTGTAAAACATTGTGGGGCATTGGTCTGTGTTAATAGTTAGATAATGCAGATGAAAATGAGCACCCCAAGAATGTGATGTGTTCAAATAGGCAGTTTTACTCCATATGTATGTTGTTGAAACCTATTCATCCCCTTCCCCTATTCCATGCAGCCCTTTCTGCATATGGCTTGGGGTCAGAAGTACATGTGCTTAGCATGAGCCCAGCCCCTCAGTACAGCAGGGCACAGGTGGGCGAGAGTGACTTGGAAGAGCACTCAGTCACAACAATGTACTAAATCTGGACTGCGACGACAGCACCAATTACAAGCCAGGACACATTTAAGATAATTGGTAAAAGAACCAGATGGAAGATGAGAAATATTTTCACACAGGTTATGTTCTGGAATGCACTGCCTGAAAAGGGTGGTGGAAACAGATTCAATAATAGCTCTTAAAAGGGAATTGGATATATTTATGAAGAGGGAAAAAAAACTGCAGGGCTGTGGGGAAAGAATGGACAAATGGAAAAGCTCTTTCAAAGAGCTGGAAGTGGCAGGATGGGCTGCATGATTGTGGTTTAATTGATATTTTGTAATGAGTCCTTTCAAGGTAGGCTTACCTAAAATGTATATACAGTACTTAAATTGGTAACACAAGGTCATTGAAGCAATATAAGCTAAAAATGTTCCAATTTTGAGGATTGCATATTTTTTTTTAAAACTAGAGAGGGTAACTATTGCATCATTTGAACACATCCAGTGCTATCAGATTTGAACACAAGCTATGCTATAGATATTGGGATGTGAATTTGTGCTTACGATTTCCCATTGCAAATTCCTCATCATAGTTGACTAAATTCATCAGATGCCCTGTGGAACAGAAGCCAGCTACAAGCAGAGCAGAAAGGAAAGAAAAAGCAGAATTGGGATGGTAGATTATGGAAATGTCAACAATAGAGGCCCCTGAATCAAGTTGCTTACCTGCTGCATCAATGGGCAGTGTCGTTTGAGATGGATAACTATTACAATATGATTAAGAACTGTATTGTTACTATACAGATACATTCAATAATTATGTTTGCCCTCTGCTTCTATGGAAATGGGAAAGACTAACTTGGAATCTACATATATTTACAACTATATAGAACATGGAGATATACATATATCTGATTATGCATGACTAAAAAAAAAACGAATGAAAGCTTAAAGATGGGCTGAAATTTAATTTTGGAAAAGACCTGAACTGCTGTAACCTGCAGGGCTATGGACCAAATGCTGGAAAGTGGAATTAGGCTGAGTGGTTCTTTTTTTATTCCAGCCAGTGCAGACACGATGGGCCAAGTGGCCTCTGTCTGTGCTGTAAACTTACTATGATTCTAAAAGCAATTTTGTCTATGTTTAACTTTGATTACAGTCCAATGTTATATCCAGTACTTTTAATACAAGTACAGTACCTTTCAATAACATTATTAATTGAAGACAAAGAAAAATACACAAGAATATTTGGAGTTTGCAAATCATTTTAGTAAATACAAACCTCCACTTTAATCAGTTATTATAGATAAAATGATCTCGACAGGGGATAGTTTAGTGTTTGGAAGTATATAAACCATAACTTATCAAGTGTTATGAGATTGTATTTTCCATTGAGTGCTCAGGAGAGGTAATGCTGTGTTGCTTTTGGTAGTTATGGAGTGGGCCAGTAGATGTCACCTTTTCCCTGTCAAAGAGCGCCCAAAAATGCTACTTTATTTCTAAGTTAGAAACTGCGAATGGGCGAGGGGAGTGGAAAATAAACGTTAAGAAAAAGGTACTAAATAACTTTTGAACGCAAAAGCCTCAGTCTATATACCTCACTTTATAATTCTGAACGAATTATTTTCAGCTTGCTGCAATTCGGAAATGTTAATGATTTCAGCAAGCGTGAAGGCTGTTTCCCAATAAGGGGTTAAAGAGTGGGACACGAAATCCATTGGACAACAGCTTAAGTAATATTTCGTACACATTATTGAACTGAAGAATGTGGAGTTTAAAGTGCCCTTGGGTTTCATTGAATATAATCGTAAACAGTAAATTTTTTCAAAAAAGTAAAATCCTGGGTTTTTATTAAATATAAAAAGAGTAGAGAAATTTTTTTAAATGCTAATTAAGTGTTGTATATATTGATAGAGTTCAGTACAGTGTGTTGAGTTATTAGATACTTTACAATTGGGTAACACTGCAACTAATATGCTTTGCTACAGTGTCATGACGTCCACTGGAATCTGGTCTCAGTGCGCAGGCGTGGATGCCGCAGCCGAGCTGTTGCCAGGCAGACTTGTGTCCTGACGGCGACCTGCCACGGCGTGCGCATGCGCCTCCTGCCCATATATGGGGTGGCGGCGGCGAAATGTTGCGCGAGCCCCGCCCAATCACGCAGGCGCAGTCGCTCCCTGCTGGAGCACGCAGTGTGCACCAAGCGCCATTCAGCTCAGCTGCTGCTTGTGGGGAGGAGTGAAAGGACATTCAGAGGCTGCTGAAGCTATGCCAACGGGTCTGCCAAGTAAGAATTAAGTGACTTGATTGGCACCCTACCCCATCCACCACCTTCAACATTCGCTACAGTGGCAGCAGTGTACACCTCTCTACAAGATGCACTGCAGCAACTCAGCAAGGCTCCTTCGACAGCACCTTCCAATTCTGCAACCTCTACCACCTAGAAGAAGGGCAGCAGCTGCATAAGAACACCACCTGCATGTTCCCCTCCACCTAGTCACACACCATCCTTCCAGGATTATATCGCCATTCCTTCACTATCGCTGGGTCAAAATCCTGGAACTCCCTCCCTTACAGTAAGTGTACCTACACCACATGGACTGCCACTCTTCAAGAAGATACCACCACCTTCTCAAGGGAAATTAGAGATGGGAAATAAATCTTGACTTTGCCAGTGACACTCATACCACGAACAAATAAAAAAAAGGTACAAAATGCAAGATTATATGCTGAAGTCGTAGAACTTGTACTGACATTATGCTGGTCTGGAAGAACATAGTAGGAGCTGGAGTAGGCCATTTAGTTCCTCAAGCCTGATCTTCTACCCCAACTCCATTGTCCCTCACTATCCCCATATCCCTTAATACCCTTAGCACCCAAAAATCTACCAGCATCTATCTTGAATATATTCAACAACTAAGCATCCACAAGTCTCTGGGATAGAGAATTCCAACGATTCACAACCCTTTGAGTGAAGAAATATCTCCTCACCTCAGTCCTAAATGGCCAAGCATGAAGGGAATAGAATAACATAGGAAATAAGTGCAGGAGTAGGCCATTCAGCCCGTCGAGCCTGCTCCGCCATCCAACCAGATCATGGTTGATCATCTACTTCTACGTCATTTTTCCCCCTTTGATGTCATTAGAATCCAGAAATTTATCGATTTCTGTCTTGAACATGCTCAATGATTCAACTTCCACAGTCCTCTGGGGTTGAGAATTCCAAAGATTCACCACCTTCTGAGTGAAGAAATTCCTCATCTCAATCTTAAATGGCCTACCCCTTATCCTGCGCCTATGTCCCCTTGTTCTAGACTCACCAGAGGAAACATCCTATCCACATCTACCTTGTCACGCCCTGTAAGAATTTTGTAAATCTCAATGAGATCATATCTCATTCTTCGAAACTCTAGAGAATACAGGCCTGGTTTCTGCAATCTCTCCTCATAAGACAATCTGCCATCCCAGGGATTCGTCTGGTGAACCTCCGTTGCACTCCCTCCATGACAAGTATATTGTCAATGTTGATTTTAGATTAGATTAGAGATACAGCACTGAAACAGGCCCTTCGGCCCACCGAGTCTGTGCCGAACATCAACCACCCATTTATACTAATCCTACACTAATCCCATATTCCTACCAAACATCCCCACCTGTCCTTATATTTTCCTACCTATACTAGTGACAATTTATAATGGCCAATTTACCTATCAACCTGCAAGTCTTTTGGCTTGTGGGAGGAAACCGGAGCACCCGGAGAAAACCCACGCAGACACAGGGAGAACTTGCAAACTCCACACAGGCAGTACCCGGAATCGAACCCGGGTCCCTGCAGCTGTGAGGCTGCGGTGCTAACCACTGCACCGCCCTAGATTCTTCCTTAGATAAGACGACCACAACTGTACACAATATTCCAGCTGCAGTCTCACCAAAGTGCTATAGCATTGCAGCAATATAGCAGCCTGGCTTTGCACAAATTAGTGACCCATCCTTTTTAAATTTGTCTCAACCCCATTTACCTTCCTTCTCCTCATACCCCTTTCGTCTCTCCTCTCCTCAGAAGCAGCTTTGGTTCCTTTCCCAGAAACAGATTTAGTTCCAGTGTTTTTAGCTGGCCTTGGGTCCATTTATACTGTCTAATTCTAGTAGACTTCCTTGGAACTGTAGTGTGTCCTACAACAGCAAGACTTAGACAGAGACTGCTGTTGCTTCATCATTGCCAGGTCATAATTCCAGAAATTCCAACCTAAAACCATGGTGCGAGCACCCTCAGCACAAAGACTTCTGTGGTTCAAGTGTTCGGCACCTACTTCTCAGCAGAACTAAGAATGGGCAATAAATGCAGCCTTGCCAGCACCTCGAATATATTTTAAAAATCCATAATGCTTATTAAGCGCGGAAAAGGATTATCACCTGTTCATTTTTCTTTGTTTAGCTGGACCAGTCCATCTTTGGAACAGCTGCCATTAAAAAAAAAGAGGAAAAACCAAGCAGCAAATGGTTGCTTCCCCATGTTTTCTTTTGCCTGGAATTGTGGATTTACAATAGAATATTCAAACTATTCCATTGTCTGCAAAAACCATCAGAGTTTTGAAATGAAGTTTAGTGCCATTATGAAGAGCAGTAACAGGTACTGGTTATATAAGTAAATATAATGAGATAAACCTTAACCGGGAACCATAGAAGCATGAGTAGGTCATTTAGTCCTTTGAGCCTGCTCCACCATTCAATAAGATCATGGCCTAGCTGATTGTGGCCTCAACTCCACTTTCCTGCCTGTCCCCCATAACCCTCGACTCCCTTATACATCAAAAATCTAACTCAGCCTTGAATATATTGTCATGCAGGCCCTAACCTGCCAAGAATGAGACATTAATTTTGCCACATGATCACTGATTTTTAAACTGTTTACTGGAATAAAGAAGCTGTTTTTAAAAAAAAACACCAGACCCTTGACTGAAAAGGCATTTGCATAGTAACAGACAGTACATGGAAAGGACAAAGGTGCCACTCCCTGCTCCAATTTAATCCACAATGGACTTTTGATTACCAGACTTTGAAGGTGGAGAAGTGAGCATTCCAGGTTAACTGCTAAAATGGCCTAATACACAAACAGACGAACGGACGTGATCGGACTAGCTTAGTCACTAACTGGCTGTTGGAATTTTTTGAATTTGAAATTGCTACAGAGCTTTAAACCTCAGGAAGCGGTTTGCTCCTGGACTGAAAAGACCTCTCTCCTGTCTGCTCCCATCTCTTTCTCTCAGAACTGAAGACCCATTGAAGAAACATGAACCCCAAGAGAGAAAAGTCTCCCACAGTGAACAAGATTTAAAGAAGAATACTGGGCCCCAACGAAAAGCAAGATCCACCTACAATCAAGACTCTACAGCGAGTTCAAAGCACAGCAACAAATCCCCATCAGAGATTGTCTCAAACCTTTTCACTTTATTTTTTCTTCTCTTTTCTGTCTGTATTTGCATGTGCATATCACATATGCAAGCAAGCGGGGCGTGACATGTATCCGTAGGCGTTAAACTTGAATTCTAATTCAGTTAAGTTTTAATAAATTTCACTTTTCTTCTTTAAACCTATGAAAGCCTGTTTGTGCTCATTTCTTTGCCTTATAATTGGAAAGTGGTGAACAAGGATTCACCAAAGGGAAGCTAAAACACTGTTTAAAATTAAAACCCTGCTACAATAAGACCAGGTGAAGGCTGAGAAAGACCCCTCGACACCTTTCTCACCCGGTCGTAACAATATTCAATGTCACAGCCTCCACTGCTCACTGGGGAGGAGAATTCCAAAGATTAATGACCCACTGAGGGAAGAAATTCCTCCTCATCTCAGTCTTAAATGGGAGACACCTGTTCTCCCGAGTTCTAGATTCCCCCATGAGGGGAAATATCCTCTCCGCATCTACCCTGTCAAGCCCCCTCAGAATCCTATATGCTTCAAGATCACCACCTCTCATTCTTCTAAACTCAAATGAGTATAGGGCCCAATCTGTTCAACCTTTCCTCATAAGACAACGCCTTCACCCCAGGAATCAGCCTAGTGTATCTTCTCTAACTGCTTCCAATACAAGTATGTTCCTTCTTAAGCACAGAGACCAAAACTGTACACATTACTCTATGTGCAGTCTCACCAATGCCCTGTACAGTTGTAGCAAGACTTCCCTACTTCTATACTCTTACAACTTATCACATCATCAGGATGATCCCAAGCAGTTTAAAACACAGTCACTTTTAATGTCGGCAAATACAGCAGCCAATTTGCACACAGAAAGGTCTTGCAAACAGCAAATGAACTATTGACCAGATAATGTTTCCCTGATGTTGGCTGAAAGAGGAGCATTGGCCAGAAAATCAGGAGAATTCTTCAAATGAGATTTTCAATGTCAACTGGGTGGCAGATAGTGCCCCAGTTTAATGTCTTACCTGCTGCATTGAAATGTTAGCCTGGATTATATATTCAAATCCATAGTAGGATTCGAAATCACAACCTTCCTTAATCAAATGCGAGCTACGAAGCTTAAGTGAATGAATGGATAATTAATTTTTTAACGCAACTTCAACTTATTGGGAGTACAATTATTAGGCTATGATGCTTGGTTACATATGGAATCATGGCTGTGGCAGAGGAACAAATGGCTTCCTTTCTCATCACAGAAATGATGATTAAGAGAGGATGTAAGATGAGTTTTAAAATGCTCATTAACTTGGATTTATGCACGCTTTTTAAAAATAAATTTAATTGTGATTGCAGGACAAGAGGACTTGAGTATAAATTTAACAAGACAATTTTGTTCTTAAATATATGGAATAGATTCTCATCAAAAATAATTGTGTAGGGTGGCAGTGGTTAGCACCGCAGCCTCACAGCTCCAGCGACCCGGGTTCAGTTCTGGGTACTGCCTGTGTGGAGTTTGCAAGTTCTCCCTGTGACTGCGTGGGTTTCGTCCCACAGCCAAAGACTTGCAGGTCAATAGGTAAATTGGCCATTGTAAATTGTCCCTAGTGTAGGTAGGTGGTAGGAGATTGGTGGGGATGTGGTAGGGAATATGGGATTAATGTAGGATTAGTATAAATGGGTGGTTGTTGGGTGGCACAGACTCGGTGGGCTGAAGGGCCTGTTTCAGTGCTGTATCTCTAAATAAATAAAACCATTTAAAACAGTAACTGGATAAATAATCTCTATCTAAGTTCAGGAACAGACTAAAACTATTAGTTATGGATTTCCAATAAGTAGATAAGTCAAAAAATATAAATATATGTACAAGATACATAAAAGCAGATACTGCTCTGGAACTGGATGGAATCATACATTTTCTTTATAGGCAGATCTTGCTGGATATTGTGCGGCCAGCTCATTATCACCATTAGTTTATATTTCTTGTACAACCTGGCCCAGATGCAGGGAGCAGATTGCATGTTTAGTGGGATATCCAATTAAACATCAGCTTTTAAAAGGGCTGCTGTCTACATTTAAATGGAAGCAGCTTATTCTGAAATAAATTGTCAGTTACAAAACCAAATCAGGTAAGAGAAGATATGTGACTCACACTACTCCTTTTGAACATAACTGCCCTAAAAGTACTGTTGAAAGAAGTGTTGCAAAAGAAGGCTGCTCTTTCTGGACCACAGGGGAGAACACACTTCTCTACTTTCCAATGCACAGCAGTCAGCAAGACATGGGAGAAGATGGTGAAGATGTTAAGTGCCATTAATGTCTGAAGGTCCTCGGAGCAAATGAATTAAAAGGTTTTTCAGTCTCCAAAAGATTTTCAACCCGGGCCGACCTAGCATCAACCTACCCCAGTTTATGTGGACATAGCACAGAGGGTTTTACTGTTAACCGAAGACAGTTTTGCACATGCAAAGGCCTCAGACCTTTCAACTCTTCACACGCACACATGCATACCAAGATTAGAGCAGGCACAACTTAATTCTATAATGTCCCCATAAAGCAAGCTTCTAACTGAAAGTAGGTTCATCACGCACGTTCATTGATTCAGAAACCAGTGCCATGCGGTCATTTGGAGGTCAAACTTGATTATCTTCAAATGTACGACATCTCATGGCTTTATATGCATTGCAGAAGTCTGTCCATAGCAGGAGGGAGCTGGAGCATAACTGGGGAAGACCCTCACAGTTTCATACATACGAACATACATTTATATAGTGCCTTAACATAGTAAAACATCCCAATGCACTTCACAGAAGTATTAACAAAATTGGACACCGAACCACATAGAGATATTACGACAGATGACCAAAAGCTTTATCAAAGGGGTAGGTTTTAAGTAGGGTCTTAAGGAAGAAGTAGGAGAGGGGTTTAGGGAGGGTATTCCAGAATTTTGTGTCTTGGCAGCTGAAGTCACAGCTGCCACTGGTGGAGCAATGGAAATTGTGGATGTGCAAGAGGCCAGAACTGGAGGAGAGCAGAGATATCAGAGGGTTGTGGGGCTGCAGGAGGTTACAGAGATAAGGAGGAGTGAGAATATGGAGGGATTTGAAAACAAGGGCGAGACCTTTTTAGGTTAGCATCCTTATTCTTCTTCCTCCTAATGCTCACTCTCTTATTAACTCAAACATAATTTGCACTACAGCAGCACACCACAGACTATAGTAACATCCAACTTCTGTTTGTTAGCAGTCTAACCTAACACTTGTTCTATTTCTATAGGGTCTCCCAAGATGATGACAAAGTTTATTTATTTTAGTTTTATTTATTTTTTAAGAGATACAGCACTGAAACAGGCCCTTCGGCCCACCAAGTCTGTGCTGACCATCAACCACCCATTAATACTAATCCTACATTAATCCCATATTCCGACCACATCCCCAACTTCCAAACCACCTACCTATACTAGGGGCAATTTATAATGGCCAATTTACCTATCAACCTGCAAGTCTTTGGCTGTGGGAGGAAACTGGAGCACCCGGCGAAAACCCACGCGGTCACAGGGAGAACTTGCAAACTCCGCACAGGCAGGACCCAGAATTGAACCCAGGTCTCTGGAGCTGTGAGGCTGCGGTGCTAACCACTGCGCTGCCCCTTATTCCTAATGATATGAAGAACTCAGCTCACTTCGGCTGCTCCCGGCACCATTTGAAGAACCGTGGGATACTATGAAAGCAGGCTCAAAGGGCCGAACAGCCTCCACCTGCTCCTATGTGGCAACTCTATAGCCATCTGCACTGAGCCCTTGTAGCAGAAGTCTGAAGCCAATTGCAGTTTCCCTCCTGAATGCTCCGACTGGGCTAGGGAGAACATGCGTTCCGATGTCCATGAGCCTCCCCTGTCCAGATTCAATATATTGGAGGATTGAAATTAGAGGGAGCCTATTGCCAGCTTCACTCAACTCATTGCTGGTGAGCAGTCTGTTCCAATGCAGATCCTTGGATATACTGAGAATGCACCTATTAGCTGAGTCATGGCAGGTAAAGGCATAAATGAGACTGCTGTCCTCTCAGGAAGTGCTACTTCCATTCAGCACCCTTAAACGGCAGAACAAGTGTAAGGCAGTATACAGTTATTGCAGCATCAAATGTGTGCTTGAATCGCAGAAAAATTTACTGAAACAGAACAAAGAGGTGGAGGCACCTGCAGACAGCTAACAAAAAGGCACCATACTCACTTAGCTCCCTGGAGAAACTACAACTCTGGAAAGATACAGATCTTACCCTGCTACTCTCGAGCTTTAGGAGTAAAACAAATAAGCGCTTAGTGAAAAAAATTGTTGCATTTTATTTCAATTTTGTGCTGGCTGTTCATTTCTGATGCTGCAGAATAAGGTAGCAGGAGCTAAAAAGAGGGATAGACATGCATGGTAATTCGTGCTAGTGTTTACTGGTCCACTGCATTAGAAAGCTTAGGCAATTAGGCAGCCAAAAACCTGGTCATCAGTTTCTTCACTCTCATCACCTACTCTGCCAAAAGGTTGCAGTCGGATCTCCTTGTGCTTTTGCTGCATTGGTAATTGCTCGCTATAACGATGTGCAACATACAACACCCTATGATTTTGAATATCTTTTCTGGCTTACATTGAATTTCCTCATTGAACTCCATCACTCCAACTGCTACTTCTGCTTTAAGACAGCCCTTAAAGCTTACCTCTTAAGGTATGCTTTTATCACCTTCCACTCAGTATCCAGCTTTGTCTGATTACACCTCTATGAACACATTGGGACTTGTTCTACATTAAAGGCCCTATATAATAGCAAGTCGTTGTCGCCATTGTGTAGGGCAAAGCGTTGGAACCTCTCTGACCATGCCAGTTATGTTCCACAGGACCCTTCACTCTCGCTGCTCCTTTAAATAATGATGGCATAGTAGTGTTTGGATGGCCAAGCTGTTTGCAGGATTCTTTAGATAGAGCTTGGGTGTCAAATGATTACTACGTTTTAGTTGGTTTAATTATGCATATAGATCATTTATAAAAATATAAGCCTTGCTCTGCAGATAAAAGTAATGTATTCTGCTGTAGTTATTGTCCCACATTGGTGTTGTTGAGGACTTTTGAAGTCTCATGAAACACGTGTGTGACAAAATTAATTCCAGTCTAAATGGCATTACTTTGAGATACTAAAAGCACTAATAGTGCAAATAATATGACCAGCCTCTGATCTAGTGAGCCAATGCCGTAAAAACACCCTACCTGTTATGTGTAGAATAGGTTGCATGGTGCAGTACGTTTTGGCATCAATACATCACCCAGAGTAGAAAGAGTTATGATTTCAACTATCTAGATCCCCAAGAGTTCCAACTCTTAGCTGCAGTGCCATAGGCTGCTCTCTCACCTACCCAGAAAGGAAAGCTGTTGGGATATTGTCACGTGTGTTCCAGCAAGCAGTTGAAGAACAATACTATTGTGATCTGGAAGTGGGTTTCCAGCTTGCTTTCGAAGCTATTGTCCCAGTACAATACACACAAGGAAAAGTAGAAAGCTTTTCGACGCTCAAACAAAATTACATATTGTACTATAGCTTGCCTTTTCAGGGCAATCCAATATTAAGCTTCACAGTTCTGATCTTTTGTCACCATTCGGTTGCTATATGTTCCATATATCATATAAAGGGTGTTTTTCATTATGATGCAAATTCCATAATAGGATAGGGCCAGTTGATATAGAATTAAGGAATGACATTGCTTCATAACAGCATAACACTCCGTTACATACACTATAGTTTACAGTGGAGAATGCTATGTTGCTCAAAGGTTGAAGTCCTCACAAATCATCTTCCAGAAATAGAACTTTCATTGATTAAATTGAAAAGCAAGCTATAATGTTCTTCACTGTCAGTCTCCTTCAAAGCCATACTTACTGAGTCGATGTGTCTATTACTATAAAGTTTTTTATTGAAGTGTTTAGCTTTCTTTTTCAACTTCATTATCTGGGTTTTATTGATGCTTTCTCTTTCATTTAATATACATGATGGAAAAAAAGTACCATTCGCACAGAATTGATATGCCATACTAAGATACCAGGCAAATACACAGCAGAGCTTTTGTTAAACATGATCCTGGTGTTTTATTGAAACAAATAAAGCCTTCAATTTTTCCTTCTGGGAGGAGGGCATGTATGTTAATCAATGAAACCTTACTGTAGATTATCTAAAGCCACATTGCTGAAGGACAGTACGCGTCCTTTAGTGTAAATTATGCTGAGCCTGATGTACTACGGATGTATATATCCAGATGCGTGGGAGGTGTAGGCAGCTGAAAGACACCTTGACTAAAGCCTAACTCTATAGAGGTGTGAAGTCAAGAAGCGAGACATCAGGTCACTCACATTCTTAAAAAAAAATCCATCACCTCAAAAAAGAAACAAGATACCATCACATTTAGTTTGGAAAAACTGTATTTATTGTTCAGTGATTGCCTCTGCATATGTCTCACAAAGATCATTCAATAGAACAGCGGAATCACGTAGCTGACTAGGGATGTTACCACATATTCAACTATCACGGTATTTCGCTGCAGCTTTGGTTAAATTTTCAGGTTTATTAAAGTTAGGTTAAAGCAAATAAACTCCAAACCTTCAAAATATGCCTATTACTTCTGGTGACAGTAGAATTTTTGAATTGAAATTAGGCGTGATGATATTGTATGAATGCTAAACTGATTTAAAATAAAAATTCAATGTCTTCGTTAAAATAGTACAGAATCATTTCACACGAGTGCATTAAGTGTTCTGGTGAAGTCACTCAGTAGTTTCCAGGCTTACATACTTGTTAGATGGGAAAGCTTAGCTAGGTTCTATTATTAGCAAGGGATCAACATTAAGTGCGCACATGAGTGTGTATAAATGCATATTTACACACAAAAGACACACAATATACACGTCCATAATAGCAACAAAATTTAGAGGAACTATGGCAGACAGAAAGAATTGCGAAATCACTCCTTACCTGTGATGCAGGCAATTAGTAGAACAATTTCAAAAAGGGTTCTGATGTTATCAAATTGGGGCACTTTAACACCAGCCTAGCAACAGGCCTAATGATAATCATCAGTTGAAAATTTTCTTTTCCTTTCTAGAGTTCATTTAGATTTGCATATCCAATCAGGAACCAGATTTTTACAAACCTATTGCTAAGGCGAAAGGTTAAGAGCACAAAGCTACACCTTGCTTGAAGATGTGGTACTCATGACACCCCTAATGCATCCAGCAATGAACAAAAAATACATTTCTTCATTAAGTATAGGTGCCAAAATATGATTAAGGACTGAAGAATTAATCATAACATGGGCACTACAATGCCCAAAAAATCAAATAAAAATGATCAGAATTAATGAAAATTTAAAACAAGAATTGAAGGGTTCATTACAAACCATTGTATTAAATCTAAAAGAAAGAAATAGCAACTCTAGGGCTCGGACTCTATGTGTTTTCAGTCTGCTGCATTTGATGGCACTTCAAGTCTGCTTTACCTCCTGAAATGCTTCCGTTGCCTTGAATCAGCAGCGAGGGGAAGCATTTCAAATCATGTTTGGCACTTCAATGACCTTCAACAAATTATTTGTTTAACTGGAAAAAAAGTCCTCACTCTGCTTAATACCCAGTTTGGATGAAACGTCACATCTGATTGTTAGGCAGCAAACATCAGAGTAATAAAAAATTGTACAGAGTCTCAAGTTGTTGGAAAAACACATCTAATAACACAATGAATGGGAAGTTTAAAACTCCATGAGAATGCAATATTTACAAAGAAATGTCACTACACTTTGAGATAACAGGTGAAGATATACAAAAATACTTTCATGGCAACTAAGACAGAGGCTTAAAACTTACACAAATCAAACTTCATGACATTAGTATAATGCGCATCCGAACCCAACTGCACAATAGGGGTTTAAACTGCTAATGACTAGTGGAAAATATTGCACTCATTTTACTGAGCAATTCGGTTTTTAAAACCAGATCTTGCAAATGACATTGTAGCTACACAGAACTTGATCAACCAGTTTGCTACTTAGATTCAACTATTTATGTCGTCCCAAATATTTATTCTTTCCATTGAATGCAGTCTACTACCTGTGTAACACCAATATGTAGTTTAAAACGTGCTAAAGATTTTCTATTAAGCAACTTAAATATGGTACATACAGGAGTCCCTAATCAGAATGGAGAACTGTTCTTAACTGAAGATCTTGCTGGCAGAGGTTTTAGTACAATTCCACCGGAGCCAGTCAGCTTGTGAATTGTCCAGACTTCATGTAAAATCCCAGAGCACTAGTGGATTATTAACTGCCACCCTCCCATTTCTTGCCTGAAAATCAGCCAGCTGGCAGAGAAAAATTAGAGGGAGAACACCCTCTATAGTCAGCCGAGGCATTTTCAGGCGAACGTGCAACTGAGAGCACAGTATTTCTGTCTATTCCTGAATAGGTGAATCAAGGTCCTATGCCAATGTAGGGCATAGACTGTAATTTTTATGTTCAAAAGGGTCCAACTATCTCTTTTTGTGGGGCCAAGAGGTGCATTTATACCACATCCTGCACTTGGAATGTTTCTTTTCATCCCCTTACTTGTCTTGCCAGCTAGCTCAGCCCAGGCACCGCCCAACGTTTCACATCTCACAACCGAGGAGCTGTAGCTCATTGCTTACATTCGCCAGGCACTCTGCCTACTTCACAGCTATTTTGGGCATATGGTTAAAATCGCCAGGAGCCAGGAGGTGGTTTGCCGTGGGAGCATTGCGACTAATTCCTGTCTTAATCCACATCTTAGTTCTGTTGAATTGTGGGGCCCTGATCATGCAGTTGGATGGTGCTTTCAATGTATTATTAATGCTTCAGTCCTGCATAAAGTTACTGAGTATATTTTCCCATAGATAATCTTTACAAGTAATAATCAAACTATCTCAAAGAAGAAATTTCCAATATTCACACTTTTTTTCGCTCTAACTTGCCCCAGTCCTGCTACATACAAAAGCTCTCCTTCAGTCAGGAAGACAAACATGGTGATCCAGATTAAGATGCTTTATAATTGTTGCAAAAGTTACTCTATGATCAGCTAAAGGAGGCTCTCTTGTAGCAGGTTGATAGGATCCTATCTGTTTCAACATAGGTCCACTTAACAGCCTCGGCAGAGGACTAATGAAACTCAACTAAGCTGCTGTAGGTAGATAGGACTACAGTACACTTCCTCCCCTCCCCTAAACTGGTTGGACAGCTATTGCTATAACTACTAGACGAACTGCCAAAACCTACTTAAATTCATCAAGCTTTTTGCTGTAAATTTCTTGGACTAACACTAGATTGTAATGAGGGCTTAAGAATACAAAAGGAGAGGAAGTTACTGCAGTAATTTTAGCATTTAAGGAACTTACATTAAAATGACCACATATACTTGAATATAAGGCAACATATATAAGCAAAACAAAAACATCACCCCAAAAAATCCAATTACCTCAATTACAAAACTTCTCTCCACCAAAATTCTTACTTTCATTTTGCTGGTGTCTGCAAATACACTTCTGTCCACTCTCATTCTAAGCTGCATTTTCCTGTTAGCTGTTGCTCCACTCCTGTAGCGCTGATATTTAAATGGAAGCACTTTCTCTCTTGCCAAACTTCAATCCTATATTCTGCTACATCTATGCCATCTATGATTTTGCTCAGAGGTTAAATCGCCATTTAAGTACCCCAGTGCTGGAAAAGCCAGGCAGAGCAACCACGGATAAGAAGGCACTGGCAAAGTGCTGTATCCAGTTTTTGGAGAAATTCCTCTGTCGAGTAGGAACCCAGCCATGAGCAAAATCTAAAAGTAGATACAATCCACAGATAAGATGACGACCCCTATTTCTAGCTCAATATACAGGGAGATAAATTTCTAGACTTATACCTTGAGTATATAAGTTAAGCACAGACTGAAATCCAGAAGTAATTACTTCCAAGCACCCATTGCCTTAATACCCTGTTGTAATTATTTTCCTCCAGTTAACCACTATGATTTTGTCATCATGACTTGTACAGCAATTTGAGCACATGGTTTCTTGAGAATGATGTGCTTTTAAGTTTCACAAGTTTTTTTTGAAAAAGTAATTTGTTCTTGCACAATATTTTGATAAAGATTTAGACTATATTATTGACAAGACTCAAAACATTGTTACACCCCAGATGGAATTCTCAAATGTAAGTCAGATAATGCACTGATTATAAAATGGACCAACAATTTTAACAGATGCAACAATGCTGCAAATTGTGAAGTAATCATCTTAAAAAGTACTGGATACTTCTTAGATTAAAAGCACAAAAATTGCAGATGCAGTGTCCCCTTTTGGTAAAATGAAATAAACTGGATGATTATTCAAAACTCATTACAGTCATTCACAATTAATGCTCAATAAAACCAAACTAAGTTTTACAATTGGTTCATTGTCACTGCTTTATTACGTTATCTAAAAAGGAGGGAACAAGCTTTATTACTTATTCTATCCCACCCTCAATTTTCTGTCCTTTACTCTTGAAGGCTGAGACCAAGTTCCACAAGTGTCTTGTCCAACTAGCTATTCTTGACATACAAGCTGTGGCAATCAGTGTTAGCAAGGTATTTAATGCAGGGGAGGACCTCACAGCTGAGCCCAATTCTGTTATCACCCAACCTGGTACATTCCGAGCAGGCTAACAGCAGCAATCAGGAGCATTGGTTGAGTTTTTTCCACTGAGGGTAATGGGGCAAGTTTTAGCAGTCTGACTGTTCCTCCCCTGCACCTGACTTTGCTGGTATGTATGTATGGCTCAGCTCCACACTGGGTGGTGCATTTACCAATGAAGAGTTCGTGAACTAAAACTTTATCTACATAATGCACAGTCATCTGTACTTGGTGCATTATGCACGTAGCTGTCTATGAAAATAATATACAGTGGACTTATAAACATTCTCATCATTTTTAAAAGCCAACAACAAAGTTCAAAGGACCAACATTTATTTCCGAGGTTCAGATACACAACTCAGTTACAGAAATTAATTCTGAATGATTGCCATTCCAGAGCAATTAATTGAAGCTTTTGATTTATCTAATAGGCAGTGAAATGGTTGAAGAATGTTACTGTTAAACACACAATTACTGTATTAAAAGTTATCCAACCATTTACTAAACGTTAGTCAAAGAGGTGTCATTTTTGGACCAATTATCTCTCCCACTGAAAGCATTGTAATTTGCCCCAACTTTACACCATCATATTTCTTAAACTGCTGCTGCAGAAATTCATTCTATAGTCTCAAAAGAAACTATTAGAAACACATACTGTATTAAGTTCAGGATATTTTCCATAGTTTACAAAGTGTTAATAAAATGCTTGGAGTCCAATAAAACCAGCACCAAACAAGAGGGGACAAAACATCTGACCTGACCAGAATGATACTGAATCAGATGTGCACAAGGACCAAAGACTCATGCTTTACCTGACTAACAACATTAACACCAGTTCCTGTCCCTAAGGAAGGACTTTAGACAATGGTATCTCCTTGGGACATTATGTAATTGTGACCTTTAAAAAGCTCTAAAAAGCTGAGGTACTGTAGAAACTGTGTAGTAACCTGAGATACTGTAGGTGGAACCTCTGCAGACAAAAAAGGCAACCCAACGGTCAAATTTACAAAGGCATTAACAATAAGAACATTAATGTTCTTGTAATCCCCACCCCCATTTTTATCATTGACTTTAAACATAAGCAGCAAAAAAGTTTTTGTTTTTTTTCATGACATAAAACAGTGATGCACAACCAACTGAACTAGTTCTCATTTGGTCTCTGACATCCAAGCGCGTGCAAGGAGCAGCTCATAAGTAACAGTGTTCAATACAAAGCATATGCCCTCCTCAGTAATAATTAATAAATGTGGGAGTAATAACATTTAACATGTTGAAAAGACCCAAGGTAATTATAGATCAAGGTCTTACTGTGTGAATTCCACTGATCTCCTCCTCCTTCCGAAAAACTACTGCAGCTTACAACATCATTTTGAAAACATGAGGTTTTCGAACAGGTTGGATCATTTAAGTATTGAGGTTTTAATTAGTTTTAGACTACAACACTGGTAGGCCAAGACAGAAGTCTCACTATCTCATCAACCAACAGGTAAGCTCAGTTCAGTTGTCTGCACAACCCTGTATACAAGAAAAATAGCAGCAAGTTTCATTAAACAATACAACTAAAAATTACAATGTCGAACATCAGCCCTTTTAGCAGCGCAAAAATTTTTTTTAGTCCATTCTTTGCCAAACCCAGCAACAGCAATGCGCAAAGGTTTAAATGCTTCAAACTCCGCCTACTGTAGGAGCAGTCACAGGTATCAACCTCACTAACCAGAAATTGTTGTCATAGTTGCTTAATTTCAATAATTCTTTATGTTGCCACTTTTTAAAATCAGCTTCACTTTTTTTCTAGGATAGCCCAGTTCACAGAGTATATATGTGCTTTGACGAGCATAAAAAATTAAAAGTGCCCTAATAAGAATAAAAAACCCAGAAATTGTGTCTTGATTTTCTACTGGCAAATTGCATGTGCTGCAGAAATTGTGAAACTATACAGCTTTGTCCCTTTTCACTTGGTCACTAGCATCAGACAGGTTTTATGTGGCATAAATATTTAGTGTACAAGCTGATCCTACATCAAAATACTGTCACTTTTGGCTTAACAATTCCCCAAAACATTGATGAGTTTTTACATTGGGAAATTAAACAGCAACCATTTTTTAAAAAGTTCTATGTTACTAAAGAGACTCTGGAACTGCTGACCAATCACTTATTTGATAACATTCTGTAAAGATGCATATTGGCAAAAATGAATCAAAATGTGATTTAAAGGTACAATCTTCACAGCATGAAGGAACTAAAACACATCACTCGGTTTCTGGGACAGTTCTGCAGCACTAAATTAGTACTGTGTATACCAGTCTTTGAGGGTAATTTTCTGAATACATTTTGAGCAGTGGTGAATCTCGCTGTCGGAGATTTTCTGACATGGGTGGCTGTGGAAAAAGCTCCAGTGCCATAAGCACATACTCAGAAAATGACTCTCTATATGTTACTACCTAAATGCACAAACCAGGCACTGGTTAAAAGAGCTGTGTGTCTTAATGGTGGCAAGCTGACAAATCTGTAATATTTCCAATGATAGGCTATTTGAATGATCAGCAACATAAATTAGTTGCAAATGAAGAAGCTGCTGATGCAGGGCTGCAACTTAAAATGTCCATTGAGAGCATTCCGCCATATTTCCCATTCAACTGCAGCCCGAGACCATTTGTGAGGCAGCGCACAACAGTGTTAGAAATGACAGGCTCATTATCACGACAGACACTTCAGCAGGACAGACCCCATTGAAGAATTAATCACCTAATAAAAGATAGCACCTACAGCAGAAATGAGGGTGCATTAATTATTAAGCATATATGACTCTTGAAGAGGGGCTGCAGTATGTTCCAAAATAAAAACTCCACGGTGGAAAACCCGGAGGTATTGACAGGATAAAAATAAAATTTGAGTCCTTAAATGCAGCGTGGGAGCAGGAGGAAGTGTTCAGAACATTATACAAGTATAATTCTGAAGAGATACAATGTCCTACAATTCCCCCTCTTTGAATAACAGGCCCGATTTATCTGAATGTGGAGGATGAATGAGTTGCAGGAATATAATCAAAAACCTTAGTGGATTAAATGACTGATGTTATCTTTAGTATTGGCAATTTCACACCAGCTAGTTTGCATTGCAAGGCATTTGGTAACACAGCCCCCTTAATCTCATACTAAATATTGGTTGCATACACTACAAACTCAGGAGCTTATTTCAATTCTCCTGTCAAAATCTGTAGTTCTTGGGATACTTCTGATCACCCCTAGTTTGCTAAAGCATTATGCTTAATCATCAAATTTCTGTAGCATTTAATACAATCTTAGCAAAAATTAGCAAACAAGACCCTTTAATAATGAGGGAATAAAGAATGCATAACTATCAAGCAGAGTTATGAAAAATAAAAGGCAACACATTAAATATTATGCCTGTGTTCACTGACCTTTAAGCAAAAGTTAAATGCTACACTTTCAATTCAAGTGATCGAGGGTAGAAACATATGCGGTTTCAAGCAGATTATGGCATTACTGAATTTTAACTCCATGGATAAGATGCTGTAATAGGTAATGGTCAAAAAATCCAAAGGTGTGAGTTAAATCCAGCCCACAAAATATCGGGTAAAACTAGAGATGCCAGTCTCATTTCTGACTATATGATAGAATAACACACCATACAAATCATTGCCTTGGCACAGTTAGAATATTATGTCCATTTTTGGGTGCCCTACTTTTAAAAAAAAAAAGGATGTTAAGGTCACAGAGAGGGTGCAGAACAGATTTACTAAGACAATATCTGAGATAAGCTTTAAGTAGAGTGTAAGATAAAACAGGTAAGAGATAATTTTACAGGCTTTCAAGACTACAAAGGTTTTTGTAAGATAAATGGGGAAATATTATTTCCACTAGTTTCCACATCAGTAAGGGCAGAAATATAAGATTATGGAAAAGAACAAAGGCAGAGGTTAAGTTCTCTTTGTAGATGTTTGTTAAGAACTCTCCTAGAAACTACAGTGGAAACAAAATCAATAATTAAGAAAGGGGAGTAGGTATGTATTTGAAAAAAGAAACTTAAAAGGAAACGAGGGAAAGGTCAGGTGAATGACAGTAATTGGGACAGCTCTTTCAGAGCCTACCTTGTGCTTCTGTGCAGTGTTTTGGGATATTTTTCCAAGGCACTACATAAATGCACATTGTTGGGCTGAATGGCTGCCTTCTTTAGCTGTCAAATTCTATGATTTCACCATTAACTCTTCCCCTACCCGCACCCTGCCAGAAAAGTAACCTTTTATGAAAAAACACCTAAAGCCTTTTTTTTTTGAGGTGAGTGAACAACCGATCATAGCTTATAATTATCAGTCTTTACATGCCACTGCTAAACACACACACATATATATTGCTACCCAACCCGAACCCAACGACATGTGTCAGGTTCGGGTCAGGCTCAGGTCACACAGACACATCGAAATTACTTCACCTATCATATATCTGATTATTGGAAATGTAAAATTAGGGCCAGTCTACAAATTTAAATAATTATAGTGGAAATTCCTCCCCTTAATAGTCAAATTCTCAATGCAAAATTGCCTTCAAAAAGGGGAGGGGCCTTAGCTGGGAATGGCTTGATCTGACTCGGGCTGACCAATAATTTTTCTTCAATTGATGTATTTTATACAAGGAAGTAATTATAAAATTGCTGAAATCACTTTAGCTAATTGCTCCAAGACTGAACTATAGGTAATTTGCTACTACACACCCTTTGGCAATCACCCTGCACTAGTGCCCGCTACTTAGTGCATTTATTCACAAGGACACTCAAGCACATTCGTACCTCAATGAGCATACCAGTTCCACTCATTAGCAAGTGAATGTGGCTTTGGAGACTTTGTTCTTTTCATGATTCAGCAACATAGTTTTGTTTGCTGAAACAGGCTAAAGTTACTTATATGATGCTGAAGGCAACTATTGTGGGTGCAGATTTTTTGCAAAAACCCATTAATTAATCTGCAATATACTACCTTAGATCTTTAGGAAGGACTTGCCAAAAGTTGATATATTGACAGAAATTTCTGGTTTCTGTGAAGATGTGTAAAGGTCATTAAATATATTTCATTAGATATAAAGCAGTTGGGTATGCATTATATCAAGAAACCAGTACTACATTTATATGGATGCGTACCTTTTAAAATAAGGGCTGCACCAGTTTCAAAGATTCCTGCTGAGACACTTTGTTTGAGAATTTGCGTCAGCTTTTGCTCAGCTGTCTCATTTCCCAACTTCATGCCCTCTAGGAGAAAACAGATCTTGCTTCCTGTTACAGTCCTATTTTAAATATATTATATACAATCGTAACCTCTTAAATCACTGTGCAAAACAGAATTGAAGCCTGATTATTGGTACATCACAATGTCAAAGTGTGCCACTTGTGAGATTCCCAACAAAATAGCAGTACTAATCTATATATTATAGAATTATATATAGTATATTATACTAGTACATTACTGTGCAAAATAGTCAAAGTCTGTTAATTGAGACATAACATAAAATTAAAATGTCCCACTTATCAGATTGTTTCCATTAAGCAAAATACCAATACTGATTTAAACACAGTGAATCTGATGGTGGGTGAATCATTTCCTCATTAAATGAACATCCATATGAATTGTCCTTAAAATTTTTTTTTGAAGCAAAACGGTGCAAATATCCTTAATTTTTTTTTTAATCGTGGGATGAACTTCAGTTTAGATCGGAGGAGACAATCTTCACATAGCCCCTGGACTTCTGCTTATTGTTTGTGTGTCTGAGATGCTGAATGTTGTCAAACCGCGTGACTAGTGCCAAATAAGTTAAAAGCAACAGAACGACTATAAAAACAAGTACCTTGCACTTTTTGATCTACATTTTTGGGAAGGCACGAAAAGAAAATAAATTTATAAACCGGGCCTCTTAACATTTATTACAATCTTCCAACCTCAATTTGTAGCTGTATTCAGTACTAGCTGGTCAACTAATTAAAATCAAAACTTCCTTTGATATAAAAACAGTCGCAGGGTTTAGGAATTTCACAAGATGATATTCACGGCTACATTTCCCTCCACAATGGCTTCTCTTTTCAAGTTTGTCTCTTCTTCTGTGTTATCACCCCACGACATCAAAAGCAGGATCTTGTTTGTATTATAAATGCACGTTTTGTTTTATATAAAATAGCACTAAATAGTACTAAAATAGCAAATGCAATTCTAGGTATGCATCCATAGAGTTGCATTAAAATTTTATTAAAAATTGCACGAGGATGATCACAGGTTGACATCCCTTACGTCTGTTGGAGTGCTGATTTGGTCTGGCTCATGTACAGTCTTTGAGGACATGGTTTGCTCCTGCTGTTGCTGAGATTGCTTTAAGCTCTCTGCCAGGGCAGCTTCAATCTGTTCTTGGCAAGCCTTCAGGCAGTCCTGGTATAAAGAACAATGACATTAATGAACAGGTAAATGAGAACACAATTTTTTTTTTTTATTATATATTTTTAAAAAAAGGAAAAAACTCCAAGGTGGATTAGTCTGATGCAGTAATAGACCATCCTGTGCTGGTCCTGGTCAATATTGATGATTCAACTATCATAAACAGATTATCTGGTCATTATCACATTGCCATTTGTGGGAGCGTGCAGTGTGCAAACTGATTGTTATGTTTCCTACATTCAAAAGTACTTCATTGGCTGTAAAACTCTTTAGGACATCCGGAAGTTGTGAAAGGTGCTACATAAATGCCAGACTACTTTTTCTTTCTCGGCATTAAGCCATCAATGTGATAGATACAACAGACATTACTCATGTGATGCAAGCGCAGTATGGGTAACCTGCAAGTATGTTGCCCAGCCCCAACAAAAATAGAGTTCCTGAAATCAATTTAAAGTTTAACCAGTACATTTCTACTCACAAATCAATTTAGATTTTATCTGTGAGGTATTATGGGCTGAATTTTCCCAGCCCTTTGGAGACAGGCTGGCAATATGGCGGGGGAAGGTGCTGGGAGGGGAACCCAACATCTTCCAGCCACCATAGCATATTGCCAGTGGTGGGAACCTCAGTGCTGCGGCGGCCCAATTAAGGGCCACCTCCTGCCCCTGCCGGCACTTTACCAGCATTGAGAGTGACTGCTGCTGTGTGGGGAGACCGCCAGGTAAACTTTAGTGGCCTCCCGGTGGGTTTCCTGTTTGGGGAAGCGGTTTCCTGTTTGGGGGAGGGGCCTCCTTGATGAGCACTCCATGACCAATGGAGGGGGTGCCCACACCCCCCAACCCCTCCCCCAGTCAATGGCTGCCCCGTTCCCAAGATACCACCGCTGGACTAGCCACCTCCCCCCCCCAACCCCCGATCACTGAGGCACACCTGCCTGGCCCTGCCTTCCTCAAAATGACTCACTTGTCTCCAGGGTGCCTCAGCATTAAAGGCGCCTTCTCCTTTGTGATGTAGCCTCAGCACTGGCACTGCGAGCAGTGGCATTGCCAAGCTGCTGAGCTGCCACCCTCCGACTGTGCAGGTCTAGGGGTGGGCGGCCATCCTCTCTTGGACGGCAGCCCATTAATTGGCCCCCAGTGGCAAAATGCTGCCGGCCGGAGCAGGATTGGCTCCCACTTTTAGGCCCAGTGGCGCAATTGATACTCTTCTGTAAAATTTAGCCACATGTGCAATTAGTTTCGATTACCTACCTTACACAGACCTTAAAACAAATCAGCACACAGAAAAAAATTCAGGACCCGATCAACCCTAACTCTGCAAAATCCCAACAGCTCTGACTTGGTCACAACCCTCAAGTTTAAAATTAGACACTAATCGGGAATACTTAGTGTGTAGTTACTGCACACACTTAACAGATCAGGCAATTCACTTTTCAGATGTGACGCTAATAATGCTGCTGCATTCTCTGCTGGGAGAAGGGGGGAGTTAAGGAGCAGAAATTTGGCAGATTGAGTACAAGTGTGGGAAAATGCGAGGTTGTCCACTTTGGTGGGAAGAATAGAAAAGCCAAATATTATTCTGCTTTTGTATGCTTCACATTGAGAGTGACTGCAGAATGCTGTGGTACAGAAGGATCTGGGTGTCCTTGTAGATGAATGAGAGGTGATCTTATTGAAACCATAAAAGATTCTAAGGGGGTTTGACAGGGTAGATGCTGAGAGGATGTCTCCTCTTGTGGGGGAATCTAGAATGAGGGGGCAGAGTTTCAAAATAAGGGGTCGTCCATTTAAGACAGAGATGAGGAGGGATTTCTTCTCTCAGAGGGTGTTACGCTTTGGAATTCTCTACCGCAGAGAGCAGTGGAGGCTGGGTCATTGAATATACTCAAGGCTGAGTTAGACAGACTTTTGATCTACAAGGGAGACGATGGTTATTGGGGGGGGGGGGGGCCGCGGATGGCACAGGCAGGAAAGTGGAGGTAAGGCCACAATTAGATCAGCCATCATCTTATTCAATGGCAGAGCAGGCTCAAGGGGCTGAATGGCCTTGTCCTGCTCCTATTTGTTATGATCTTAAGGGACAGAGGGAAAAGAGGTGAAGCACAGGCTGGGGTTGTTTTCGTTAGAGCAGAGAAGTCTGAGGGGGGAACCTGTTTGAGGTATGCAAAATTATGAGGGGCATAGATAGGAAGAAACTTTTTTTCCTTAGCAGAGGTGTCAATAACCAGGGGGTATAGATTTAAGGTAAGGGGCAGAAGGTTTAGAGGGGATTTGAGGAAAACTTTTTTCACCCAGAGGGTGGTTGGAATCTGGAACACTGCCTGAACAAGTGGTAGAGGCAGGACCCCTCACAACATTTAAGGAGTATTTAGATGAGCACTTGAAATGCCATAGCATACAAGGCTACGGGCCAAGTGCTGAAAAATGGGATTAGAATAGATAGATGCTCGATGGCCAGCACAGACACGATGGGCCGAAGGGCCTGTTTCTGTGCTGTATAACTCTATGACTATGATGACATGGCATAGAATGAGAACTGAACACAAGCACAGGTCACTATCTAGCCACTTCATTGCAGAGTCTTTGACATAACACCATACTGTACACAGGGTTGGTGATTAAATACACAATTTAAATTCAACCTGCTCCCGCCCATCATGCGCACTGGGTTGTGATTAAAATTTCCCTTATATGCACACGTGAGCAAATCACCTCCCCTCTTAACTGGGGATGGGGGGCTGGGTTCATTCACTTGGATGCACCAACAACTTGCTTTGACCACCCCCTTGCTGACCGAGTGAACTTCAGAGGCCACTGCTCTTTGCATGGACTAAAATGGGTCAAAATGTAAAATGCGATGTCTCAAATCTGTAGTGGTACCCAATTCTTTACTTTAGTCATCCTTGATTATTAAACTTCAAATCCTGTTTCCACCTTCTCATTCTATTATTTTACTGACCCCGACCGCTAACCAAACATCTCGCCTTATGCCAGCTGGTATTGTAAACTGTTTTCCCTTTCTTTCAAATCTGTCTTCACCCCAGTCATCAATAATCTCACAGCGGACCCTTCTGTCTTGCAAACCACCACTCCATGTAAAATTAAAGTGCATGGGATTGGGAGTAGTGTATTGCGATGGATAGAAAATTGGTTGGCAGACAGGAAACAAAGGGTAGGGATAAGTGGGTCTTTTTCCGAATGGCAGGCAGTGACTAGTGGGGTACCGCAGGGATCAGTGCTAGGACCCCAGCTATTGACAATATACATTAATGATTTAGATGAGGGAACCAAATGTAATATTTCCAAATGACACAAAACTGGGTGGGAGGGTGAGTTATGAGGAGGATGCAAAGAGGCTTCAGGGTGATTTGGACAAGTTGAGTGAGTGGGCTAATGCATGGCAGATGCAGTATAATGTGGATAAATGTGAGGTTATACACTTTGGTAGCAAAAACAGGAAGGCAGACTGTTACCTGAACGGCTATAAACAGAGAGAGGAATATGCAGAGAGACCAGTCACTGAAGGTAAGCATGCAGGTGCAACAGGCTGTAAAAAAGGCAAATGGTATGTTGGCCTTCATAGGGAGAGGATTCGAGTACAGGGGCAGGGATGTCTTGCTGCGATTATACAGGGCCTTGGTGAGACCACACCTGGAATATTGTGTGTAGTTTTGGTATCCTTATCTGAGGAAGAATGTTCTTGGTATAGAGGGAGGTTTACCAGACTGATTCCTGGGATGGCAGGTCTGATGTATGAGGAGAGATTGAGGCAGTTGGGCTTATATTTTCTGGAGTTCAGAAGAGTGAGGGGGGATCTCATAGAAACCTATAAAATTCTATACAGGACTTGACAGGGTAGATGCAGGAAGGATGTTCCCGATGGTGGGGGAGTCCAGAACCAGGGGCCAAAGTCTAAGGATACAGGGTAAACCTTTCAGGACTGAGATGAGGAGAAATTTCTTCACCCAGAGTGGTGAGCCTGTGGAATTTGCTACCACAGAAAGCAGTTGAGGCCAAAACATTGTATGTTTTCAAAAAGGAGTTCGATATAGCTCTTGGGTCTAAAGGGATCAAAGATATGGGGCGAAAGCAGGAACAGGTTACTGAGTTGGATGATCCGCCATGATCATAATAAATGGCGGAGCAGGCTCGAAGGGCTGAATGGCCTACTCCTGCTCCTATTTTCTATGTTTCTAACCTCTCCCAATATGTTGGTGCCTCCCAAATCCATGCCCATTTTCCCCAGAACTCCAGGTTTAAACCTCCCCAATTAGGTTTTTGCCCCTGCCACAGCACTGAAATGACCCTAAGCCAAGTCACAAGTGACTTCCCATCTTCAGCCTTTGACATGGTTAACCACACCATCTTCGTCCAATGCATCTTCCCCCCCCCGTGACCTTCACAATCAGAGTCAGAGAAAGCAGTTAATAAAGCTTATGGGATCCTGGGCTTTATAAATAGGGGCATGGAGTACAAAAGCAAGATAGTTATGGTGAACTTTTATAAAACACTGGAGTATTGTGTCCAATTCTGGGCACCATACTTCAGAAAAGATGTGAAGGCATTAGAGAGGGAGCAGAAAGATTTATGAGAATGGTTCCAGCAATGAGGAACTTCAGGTACAGGGATAGACTGGAGAAGCTGGGGCCGTTTTCCTCAAGAGAGTAGGTTGAGCGGAGATTTGATGGAAGTGTTCAAAATCAATAGGGGTCTAGACAGAGTAGCAAGAGAGAAACTGTTCCCATTGGCGGAAGGGTTGCGAACCAGAGGGCATTGATTTAAGGTGACTGGCAAAAGAGGCAATGGCGACATGAGGAAAAACATTTTTCTATGCAGCGATTGGCTAGAATCTGGAATGCACTGCCTGAGTGTGTGGTGGAGGCAAATTCAATCGTGGCTTTCAAAAGAGAATTGGATAATTATCGGAAGGGAAAAAAAATTCACAGGGCTCCAAGGAAAAGGCAGGCGAGTGAGACTGAGTGAGTTGCTCTTGCAAAGAGCTGGCACAGACATGATAGACCAAGTGGCCTCCTTCTATGCTGTAGCCATTCCAAGATTCTATTCCTGCAACAGATTACATTCTCTTCCCCCCGCACTGTTATCTCTGGTGCACTCCAAGGATCTATTCTTAGCTCCCTCTTACTTCTCATCTAAATGCAGTGCCTCAGAAACATCACCCGAAGACCTGATGTCAGTGTACATGACAACACCCAGCTCTTTAGACCCCTCCATTACCTCCAGGTTGGTTAATTGCTTGCCTGACATCTAGTCCTGGAAGAGCTGCAATTTCCACCAATTAAACATTGGGAAGAACGAAGTGTTTGTCCTCTGCCACAAACTCCAAATCCAAACCACCAATTTCACCACTGCTCCCTCCCCACCAGGAATTTCTCTCTTTGGCTGAACCAGATACTGTGTGACCTCAGTGTCCTATATGACCCCGATATGAGCTGAGCCAGCCACATATCCTCTCCTTAAAGACCTTTGGAATTCTCTCTCCCAGAGGGTTGTGGATGCTCCATTGTTGAATACATTTAAGGCTGGGAAAAATAGATTTTTGGTCTCTCAGGGAATCAAGGGATATGGCAAGTGGGCGGGAAAGTGGAGTTGAATCCTCTGAGCAGCCATGATCGTTTTGAATGGCGGAACAGGCTCAATGGGCCATATGGTCTACTCCTGCTCCTATTTGTGTTTTCAGCCCCTCAGCTGTTGAGACCCTCATCTAGGTTTTTGTTACCTCCAAACAAGACTACTCCAATGCTCTGACCAGTCTCCCATCTTCCACTCTTGAAAAAACTTTAGCTTATCCAAAACTGCTGTCCGTATCCTAACACACACCTAGTCCCATTCACCAATCATCATCATCTTTGACAGTCCCTTGGGAACAAGGATGACTTTCTTCCACTCCAGGGTTGTGGGTCCTTAGGTGACTGAATAGTCCAATCTTAATACCCCAGGTCCCAAAGTTAATTTCGAGGGGGTGGAAGATGCCTGTGCATTGATTCTTTTAACCGTGGGGTGGCTGTTGCATACCGACTACCACACAGTCCGAGCGAAGCAAGGTTTTTGTCCAATGACAGGGATGGCTGAGACGATTGGAGACCAGGCTCCGCTACACAAACTGGGGGCTAATACATACACATGGCCAGCATGTCCAGCTGGGGCGCCTGGATGCAGGCCATGTGGATCTGCATCAGGGTATTCTTGAAGGGTGAGTTGAAAGCCTGCTCCAAGAGCTCCCCAGGATCCCTCATGGAGCTGGCAGGATGAGGCTGAAGGACAAAAACCAGTATAACCAGTGGCCAGTCACAGGCTCAGCAGGAGACTGAAGTCTCAATCACAGCAGTGGTAGGGGAAGGGCAGTAAACTAATCAGTGTTATTTTAGATATCACAACAGAGCAGCAATTCAGAGACAAAGTTGGGTCTTGCATTATAACCAGTGTAGTCCAGAGCAAAAGCGTCTTCTTGATGTTGAGGTCAGTCCAGAAATTTGAAGCTAAATTTCAAAGGGTTTCTAGATGCACATTTTTCCAGTTCTTTTCCCACAGCTCAAGGATGGGAAAAACAGAAAAAGGCAGATTCGAGATGGAAGCAGAGTCTAACATTTTTCCAATGTAGTCCAGCACAGAAACATAACCTTGCTGTCCAGCGAAGCCAGATGTGAGAGAAAAACCACATCCAGGTCTTCTCCAGATCTTTACCAGAGCTCACAAGGTAAGGTCGGGGATAGGGTTTATAACAGCAGACAGAGGCTGTTTAAACTATTAATTTAAAGTGCAGAAGGGAGGATCTACCCAAGATGGCTCCTGGGCAGTCAGCTCCCTAAGGGAGCTCCTCACTGTCCATGTCTACCCATGGCCATCTGCTGCCATCCATTGCTCTTTCTCCCCACATTCACCGAACCCCCCTGTGTTAACTGACCTACACAGGGTATTGGCTCACTAACACTTCAAATTTAAAATTCTTATCCTTATTTTCAAATCCTCCATGGCATCACTCACCTCCTCCAACCCAACAACCTTCCAAGAACTCTATGTTCCTCCAACTCTTATACGTACCCTCCAGTCCCTCCCCCCCACCCACCCATTGGCAGCCTTGCCCTCAGGGCCTTCTCGGCTCTAGCTCAGGAATTTCCTACCTAAACATTTTGCCCCTCCCTTTAAGATGCCCCTTACAAGCTTCCTCTTCAGTCAAGCATTTTATCATCCCTCCCAATATCTCCTCCTTTGGCTGTCAGCTTTACTTGTATTACACTCCTATGAAGTGCCTTGGGACATTTTCCTACATTAAAGTCACTACGACAAGTAGTTGCTGCTATCGTTCTCCCTCCAACCCACCTCCCCATTCCATTCCCTGGGAATGGCATTCAATTAGATTCAAATAGCCTATTATATACATTAAGAATTGTTCCAAGTATCAGCTTTTGCTCTGATTCGAAGTGAGTGAGACACCCAACCACAGGTTTCCCCAACAGTTTCCCACATATACTCAACAGCAGCTTGCAAGAAAGCTACTCAATGTCTTACTGAGTGTTATGATTTCTCAAAAGCAGTGCATTTACCAACTGTAGAAACACATTCCCAGCAAAGGTTACTGAATTAGTCTGTGAAAATAACAAAATTTCCCCAGTTTCAGCACACTGCAGTATTTTGAACCACATCATTTTGTAGGAACATGCATAACAAAAGTAGGTGACCTTTTAAACAAGAGTAGGTGGCTGCAGTGGTCACTGAACAGGTTTAATCTCTTGAACTCACTCTGTGAAAGATTTGTACATGTAATTCATCCCCAATTGGTACTGTACAGTGCTCGGACATCTGAGCATCAAACCTTATACACCAGTTGAGCTGCATACTCATGGCAACAGAAAGCTAAATCTACAGAGCAGGTCTAGCTGTATAGGTCCTGCTCATTTGTTGGTTTAACATTTTAGATATTTTTGGATAATTTATTTGTGTTTGAGGTGAGGTGGAACCCAAGTGATAATATCCTAACTTTGCACTCCTCACAGGAATCTCACTCACTAGAAGTTCATATTGGAAATTTAACAGCATAATTTTACCAAAAAGATAGTCAGAAAATGTTACATAACGCATTCCCCAATTTCTGCTTTGAGCTTCTGAAACGGGAGATGGTCTCTCCAAGGTCAGTTCTGATAAAAGGTCAGACCTGAAATGTTCACTCTTTTTCTCTCCACAGATGCTGCCAGACCTGCTGAGTGCTTCCAGCATTTTCAGTTTTGGTTTCACCAAAAATTCTGAATTCAGATAGTGCAAGCATCCGAAGTGTTTTTTCCTTAGTGCAACTGAACAAGGTTATTTACAACCAACCACACAGAAATTTCGTTCCCTACCTTATAGTCAGGTAGACGGGAGTAATTGCACACCTGAGGGAAAGTGGGATGGGGTTGAGGGGGGCGAGGAATGCTTCTCAGTGGGACGAGCAGACTGTGCCATGAACCTCACTTCTGTGAAAGATTGGCACATTTTTCTGCCTTAGAAATCTACGGAAAGGGGTCCTTATAACCCACTGCTCTAAACTGTGTGGGGTCTCTCTAATTACAATACACATTCCCTCTGCCAGTGGGATCCAATGGAACAATTCCACTGCTGAACTCTTACAGTTGACTTAGTTTACCAGCAGCTACTTCCTTCCTTGGGGAGAAGGAGTCACTCTGCTGTGCAAGAAACATTATTTCAAACCACAGGAGGGAACATCCTGTTCCAGCCTGAACAGCTCTCTATACTTCCATATTAGTACAATGCACTGCAGTGCAAACAGATTATAAACACCTCGAAATAAAATAAATACGCCTTAACAAAACAGAGAACAGTAACTGTATTTTACTTCCACTGGGAAAGGTGCTCAATCAGGAGTGCAAAGTCAGAAAGTTCTCAGCATTGCACCTGTATCAAATTCAGATTAAAGCTCTTTCCACTGTGTGTGCTGATGTTGTGCTTCATTCCCAGCTTCAGCATTTGATTCCTAACTTGCCAGGATCACCTTTTTCTTTTCCCACACTACCAGTGTGGTCTTCATGAATGAGATTACCAATACAATGCCAATTTGTGGAACTATATCTATGGATCTGCCATGATTGGATGGAGGCTGGCCGGAGACTGGCCAAACTCATTTTCACGCTAGAACCCAACAGTCAATAGATAGATGAGATTTTCATCCAAGCGATATAGCAGGATTAAAGCTTAGCTGCTATAAGTGCCCCAGCACATAGTGCCACCCATTTCTGGGTTTAGCATCTGTGATGTTTAGGTACAAAAGCTGTGAATGTGGAATACACCTCCTGTCAAGGCAGTGCACATCATCTCTGGCATAACACTGGTTTTATGTAACACACAGATTATAACGGTTAACTGTAAAACATCACTTTCCTTACAAGCAAGGGGACCTAACTTTCACTTGTGCCATATACCATTTTAAATAACGAATCAGATCATTCCATTATAGAATGTAACCTGAAGTGGCGCCAATTGTCTAAACCATCAGAAGCTTTTGCGTATATAATATTCTCAATTCACAATTTAAGTTTTCTATGATGGTTTACGAAAAGAAAACTCAAAAACAAGTTTATTTTAAAGTTTAGAACATTTCTGACATGCGCAGATGATGAAATTTAGGATTACCTACTTTCCAATCTTTCTGAATTGCTATTGCATCTGCTGAGTTTCCTCTTTTTAGCCTTCAAGGCAGCTTACAGGCAAGACATGGATACCAATATAATTTCACACCTTAAAATATAACTACAACTCCACTGCGGATGAGGCAATGGTAAGGTGCAAACGCATCACCACGATTCTCTAAAGCATAATGTCTTTGTGCGGCTGTCGGGAAGTCCTGAGGGGAGCCCAAGTACTGACCCCTCCTCTACCCTCTCAGAGAAAAGCAACGACATCGCAAGGCGAATCATCCTAGAAAAAAACCTTCCAGCCCCATCACTCGACAGATGGGGTGCGTGGTCTAAAAAGGAAATGGGAAAGAGAAAGTAAAATACTTCCTGCAGAAACTTGCAAGGATGCACTAGGGCCGTACTCGAGCACTGCACTGCCTTAGCTATAATTTAGAGTGATAAAAGTCTACAGTACTTTTATCTCACAAATGTGACAAATTAAAAAAAAAAAAGAGGGCAGTCTATTCTTACTAGGAATTTAAAAGAAATGCTTCGAGGTTCAAATTGCAGAGGAAGTGGTGAACTAAAATAGTAGCTCCACTACGTCATTACTAAGAATTCTCACCTCCTGCACCAATGGAAACATTGGTGACTGCATCTGTCGATCCTAATTGTTATACAACAGAGTTGAAGTGCTAAGAGTCCAGAGCTTCACCAATTATATCCACTAAAACAAGGTTACTTAAAAAAAACCACTTTATAACTAAAATGCTTATTAAAAAAAGCCAAAATGCATAGTATGAAGCACACTTTCAACAGAACTAATTCACACCTGCCAGATATTTAATAAGGATTCAGGGACAGTACAACAGCATACACTGAAGTCCAGCTACAGTAATATGTTTTAATTTTCATACGTCTTTTGTAAAGAAAAAAAGCCATACTAGTTAATCATCTTGATATTTTCCGTCAGATACCGCACTGCACGAGAGATGAATGCAGCCTCCCATCTGTTCTCTTTCAACCAGACTGCCCCATAAGGTACCGTACAAATACCTAAGCTATTGGTTTTGTCTGTATTTATGTGGTTGTAGTAACTTTAGAAGTAGTCGGATTCCTTTCACCTATTGCCATCTATTATACACCACTCACTCCAGCATTTCCAATCCACAATGCTGAGGCACATCCCTCAAAGAGCAGCTTTTATTATCTTCCAACAGCTGTCGAGGAGGAAAGCAGTTGAAAACCGAAGAGAACAACTACTCTTGGGAAAAACATAAAGCCAGCTGGAGTGCAGGTAACACTACTGCAGAGCAGTGGTATTGAGTGCTTGACAGAAAGCAAGATCAAAGAGCGAGAATAATACACTGTAGTAAACTCATCCCAGTCTTTTTGCTGCAGAATGAATAGCAGAACAAGGGCCTTTGGGGCCAGTCGCACTATAATTGGTTCCAATTACCAGGATCAAAGGAGAGGCAGGAAACTAGACTCTGAACAGCCTATCCAGCTAACAGCTTGGCTATTTCTTATTTCTTTCCAAATCAACACTCATCACCACCCCCCAACAACTTGGTGAAAAAAATCACAAAGGGAAATGCAATAAAAGCAACCAGATTAAGGACATGTTTAAAAAAAAATCAGCTTCAGAACAGTTCAGTGCAACTTATACATATCCAGGATAGTGGGATGAGTATATATGTGCTGCTTCCTGTATTGAAGGGAGGTACAATGCATGCAAACTTCCCACTCGAATTAGAGGGTTGATACTTTTTATGCAACACAGCAACGCGTTATTCTCGACAGCCCAACAGTGACCTCTTCTTTATCCTAATTTGCAAGAGCCATCACCCAGATTCTGCTCTAAATAGGGCATTGTTGCTATGGTGATCGGATTTCCAAAGCATGTCACAGAGGAGGGTACTGAATATCTGGATATATCCGGTACATATCTCCCAGGGGAAATGCACCACTTGAGAGGGATACGGACCAGGCAGCTCCCAGTTTAGTCTCCAGCTTGCGTCGAGTTTGCTGGGATGTAAGAATTGATCTCAAAGCCTCTAGGGGTCCTGCGGGAGAGACATGAGGGAAGGCTTGCGGAGAGGACTGGGTAGGAACCAGCCAAAGTTCAAGATAGCAATCCAGTGTTCCACATTGAAAAATGCAAGTGTGGTTCAGGTAAGCATTTGTTCAGGGTCAGCTGGGACACCCTCCATAGTTAAATAGTCTACAAACACTCTGGGATCACGTGTGGATGAGGTAACAATGGCCACCAACCCCTAACACTAATCAACCAGTTCAGGAGAGCAGAGAAAGGGAAAACACGTCTGACATTTCAAAAATATATAAATTTACAAACTTTCACTGCAAAAGTTGATGCTCAAACAGCGAATCTGCCTCAATGATAACTTATAATCCTGACCAGTTGCATTCCACAGACAATGCCCCAATAGCACTGAACATATGGCGATCCATCGTGCAATTTGCTCATCCACAGCACTACACAGATGTTTTAAGAACAGAGACCTTGTGAAATCAAACATGGTAACACCATCCATTTAAAATGGTTTCATAGCAGCAGTCTAGACCATTGATATGACAGTGCTTCAATTCTTTGTTAAATTTTTGAGGACATATATTTAAGTATTGCTGAAAATAGAGAATTGTTGCCGAAGCTTTTCGTCTTGCACTTATCAGGACAATTCGCAAGAATAAGGGCAAGTAACAACTTTATACTGTATGAGAAGAGAGTGCTGATTGGTTGGCAAGTGGACTCAGATTGGTAGAGGCGTTGCCATGGAGAATGCAGCAGTTTATGGTGACTGACAGTTAACTGCCAAGCTTTGTTTGAAATTTAAACCAGGCAGCTTGACTGATTGGTCAAGGCTTTGCTCTGAGGGAACTTTGCAAAGCAAGTTGATGGGCAGAACTCATGAAGTTTATGCCATGCTTTCCGAGGAGGCTTCTGCAGATTACGAGAAGGTAAAAAAGGCTCTTCTCGCTGCATAGGAGTTGGTCCCCGAAGCTCACCAGCAGAAATTTTGGAACCTCCGGAGATTGCCTGGGCAGACTTGTATGGAATTTGAGAGGGTAAAGCAAATTAATTTTGATCGTTGGATGCAGGTACTAAAGGTAGAGGCCACGTACGAGAACCTCAGGGAATTAATTCTCCTGGAAGAATTTAAAAATTTACACCCTCCGTTAGTAAGAACCCATGTAGAGAACCAGAAGGTTTCAACAGACAGACAGGTAGCGGAAACTGATGATTACGAGCTTGTTTACAAGCCCAAACCCTTTGTCCGTCACCCCAACAAATCCGAGAAGGATAGATGGTGGGAGGGTGAAAGGAAGGCGGGAGGGTGAAAGGAAGGCAAGTAGCTGGGGACAAGAAGGGACAGCTGGGAACACCCCAGGATGTCCTCCTCAGACCAGAAAGGAAGATGCTGAGGGTGGCAGTGAGATCTACAAGCCTACGTGTTATCATTGTCACAAGGTGGGACACCTTTGTGCAGAATGCTGCAAGTTGCGGGGTAAACCCATGGGACTTACTGTGGTACACAAAGCCAATGTAGAAAAAGGGGCCCTGGCCGAGAGTACTATAGATCAGACTGTAGCTGTGACTCCAGCTGTAAGGTCATGTACAAAAACTGCTATGCGTGCAGGGGATGTGAACAAGAGAGTTGTAAGGAATTCTTGTGAAAAGGAAAAGTAACTCCTTATCCCTCAAGTGAGGCAAGTAAATCTATAGGTTATATTTAGGGATATAGGAGCCACCCAAACTCCTTTGCTGGGCAAAGGCATAAACGTTCCAGACAGTGCATTGAATTCAAGGTTTTAGTGAATGGAATTGGCAGGGAGTATATACCCATACCTTTGTATCAGGCGCACCTGGAGTGTGACCTAATGTCTGGAACGGTAACTGTAGGAGTTGTCCATAATTTGCCAAGAGATGGAGTTGACCTACTCCAGGGGAATGATTTGGCCGGAGTGAAGGTAGTAGCTTCTCCAGTAATCACAGAAAAACTCAGTGAAGTTAAAAAGACAGAACGGTTATAGGAAAAGGTTCCAGGAGTTTTTCCTTCATGTGCAGCCAGTGTCGACTGCTCCAAATTTCACTAAGCCCTTCAAGGTAGCAATTCATGCTAGTGACCTGGGGGTCTGTGCAGTCCTGTTACAAGACGATGAATCGGCATAGAAAGGCCAGTGGGATACTTTTCCAAACAGATAAATCGACACCAAAAATGATATTCAACAGTGGAAAAATAAACCCTGGGTTTATTACTAGCTCTTAAGCATTTTGAGGTCTACATTCACCACGACTGCACAGAAACACTGGTATATACTGATCATAACCCCCTAGCCTTTGTGGAACAACTCAAAAACCAGAATGCCAGACTATACCAATGGAGTTTACTATTGTAACTTTATCACTTAAAGATTATGCACATTGAAGGAAAAAAAAATGTGATTGAGGATGCTTTGTCTAGGATTTAACTTCGAATTACTGAGTGCAAAGATGATACAAGCAGAAATGTATTAACTGCGGATAAAGAGTGAATGAGAATGAATATGTAAATGTGTTTTAAAATTTTTCATCTTGTTTTTTCTATATTTTGTAAAGAAATGCATTTGAAAATGGCATTTCATTCCTCCAAGGATGGACGTGTTATGACAGTGCTTCCAATTTTTGAGGATTACTATAAATGGGTGGTTGATGGTCAGCACAGACTCGGTCGGCCAAAGGGCCTGTTTCAGTGCTGTATCTCTCTATGACTTATATTTAAATTGTGGAAATGGAATCATTTTTTGGAGGCTTAAGATTTCATAGTTAAAAAGAATTAGAATATTACAGCGCAGTACAGGCCCTTCGGCCCTCGATGTTGCGCCGACCTGTGAAACCATCTGACCTACACTATTCCATTTTCATCCATATGTCTATCCAATGACCACTTAAATGCCCTTAAAGTTGGCGAGTCTACTACTGTTGCAGGCAGGGCGTTCCACGCCCCTACTACTCTCTGAGTAAAGAAACTACCTCTGACATCTGTCCTATATCTATCACCCCTCAACTTAAAGCTATGTCCCCTCGTGTTTGCCATCACCATCCGAGGAAAAAGACTCTCACTATCCACCCTATCTAACCCTCTGATTATCTTATATGTCTCTATTAAGCCACCTCTCCTCCTCCTTCTCTCCAACGAAAACAACCTCAAGTCCCTCAGCCTTTCCTCGTAAGACCTTCCCTCCATACCAGGCAACATCCTAGTAAATCTCCTCTGCACCCTTTCCAAAGCTTCCACATCCTTCCTATAATGCGGTGACCAGAACTGCACGCAATACTCCAGGTGCGGCCTCACCAGAGTTTTGTACAGCTGCAGCATGACCTCATGGCTCCGAAACGCGTTCCCCCTACTAATAAAAGCGAACACACCATATGCCTTCTGAACAGCCCTATTAACCTGGGTAGCAACTTTCAGGGATTTATGTACCTGGACACCAAGATCTCTCTGCTCATCTACACTACCAAGAATCTTCCCATTAGCCCAGTACTCTGCATTCCTGTTACTCCTTCCAAAGTGAATCACCTCACACTTTTCCGCATTAAACTCCATTTGCCATCTCTCGGCCCAGCTCTGCAGCCTATCTATGTCCCTCTGTACCCTATGTCCAGAGTTACTGGACTCTTTTTTTTTTTTAAGTTCACTGCGGGTCAACCTTTTGCTGAAAATCATGTGATTTAAGATAAACAAACACAAAAAACCTTGGACTAAGGGGAGATGTTTACAGAAAAGTGACAAGGCAAGATTTGAGAGGGTCAGGCGGTTTTTGACCTACTGTTTCATGTTTTGCTTCAGACCGAGTTGGTGGTGTGGACAGTGTTTAAAAAGAAAGTTGGAGAAAATTTGCCAAGGGAGCAAACCCCAACTCAGTTTGTTCCATTTCTTTGAAAAGGCTGCCGGCTTTTCAATCTCTTTAAGAAGCCCTGAGAAGCAAGTGTAAGAAACAGACTGAAACTGTTGCTGCATTTCTCCTGAAAGGCCGGTCAAACTGATCCTCAATGTCTCCTGAAAAGAACTGTTCTAGGAAGATCCCAGTGACAGCTATCTATGTGTAATTGGGATGCCAGACAAAACAAGGACAACCGATATCTTTCCATATCTGCTCTTTTTTCTTCAAGAATTAGCGAGTATTTGGCCAAAGTGTCTTTTTTCTGTTTTTTTGTAACAAACCTCTGCAGAGAGAATTTCAGTATTTTTTTCACAGTGTGTGTGTGTGTGTGTGGGGGGGGGGGGGGGCTAATTTAAAAAGGGAACTTCCATATTTCAATCTGTGTGTTAATGCTTTGCTTCGTTACTAGATAGGTCTAGTTTTCTAGTTTTGATAATAAACGGATAATTTTGTTTTTAAAGAAACCTGGTTGGTGTATTTTATTCCTAGATAAAGAGCAGAGTATACGATTGACCGCATCGGTAATTGGGTAAAAATTTAAATATATGTTGTGACCTGTGCAGAAATGGAACTAGAAACGACAGTGCACTCCTCCCACCTCGGTCTTAACAGGCTCTGTGCAGGATAACCCAACACCAATGAAGTACCATCGTAAGTGGGATAATAATAATTGAAAAGAGAAGTAAAAAAAAAAAATACAGGTTTCCTATGCATTAGAGTAAATTTTACCCTACCAGAATGTCTGTCAGTTGCTATGACCTTTCTGGGGAAGGAGGATGTATCCCTGAGTGATGAGAAACTTAACCAAGGCTAGGCTAAAGAATTTGGCAGAATTTTTGGTGTTGGGGTTAAAACCAGGGGCTAAGAAAGCACAGATAATTGCTGAAATAGCACACCATTTGAAATTGGAAGAAACAAGCGAACTAGATGGTAGTGCAGTGGAATTAGCTAAAATCCAATTACAGATGAAGCAGCTTGAGCAGGAAAAAAAAAGAGATGAAAAAATACTAGAACTACAATTTCAAAAGAGAGAGAAGGAAGGGAATTTGAATTTTAAAAAGATGGAACAAACGGGTGGTCTTGACTTCAGTGAAAGTCCTGGTGAGGAAAGATCTGACGCCAGCCCAGGATCCAGTGGAGAGCTGTTTAAATTTGTACAAGCCCTCTCATACAGGCATTTTTCATTTCTCTTAAAAAGATAGCAAGAAAGATGAAGTGGCCAAAGGAAAGCTGGACACTCCTCTTGTGTCGATCATAACACTATTAAGGAAAGCAATTCCAGACTCTCAATTGCTGAATGCCTGAAACATTCAACAGTGCAAGCTACATTTGAATCATCAGTGGAGTAGGCCCAGAGAAGGCACACGTGCAAACCTGTCCCAAAACAGCTTGTAGGTCTACGAGGAACTAGATGTCTATTAATTAATTAGTTCTGTATCTTTTATCCTTTCCTCAGATGCTATGTTCCAAACTCACCTGTTCTGTGTAGGTGATCTTGGCCAGCAGCTCTGTCAAAGACTCGTCTGGAAGGGAACGGCATGAGATGCCAAGTCCGCGGATTGCTGCTGCTATGCTTCCTGTTGCTATCATTGAAGGTGGATACATGGCAAAATTAAAATCTGAAACAGATACACAAATTATTATTACAGGACTTCCAAAACTTGAATTGACTGAATAGGATAATCTAATCACAGGTCTGGACCAACCGTTACTGTACAAATATTTAATTTGCATTTATTTAAATGCATTAAATGGCAAAATTGTATGCATAGCAAGATTCCACAGACAAAAATTAGTTCATTTACTCTTATGTTCTGGTAGTGGTGGCCACAACAGACACTCCTTGCTCTCTGAACAGTGCCATAGCATCTTTAAGATCCACTGGAACAGGAAGACAATTCTCAGTATAATGTCTGTCATACAAACAGTTCCTCTGCAGGTACAGCGTCTTTCAGCACTACACTGCAGTGTTCGTTGAGATTGTGCTCAACTCCAGCATGGGGGCTTAAACTCTCAATCATCTGACTCAGACTGAAAAGGTTGTGGTTCAGGAGTTATTATGCTCAAAACACAGATTCCTGAAATCCAATTTGGATTGCCGTCTAAACACAGGCTTTGCCTTCCTCAGTCTAGTTTGTGATGACACTGGCTTGGAGATCCACCATGTTCCTGCACCGCTCCACAAACAGCTTGGACCTCATTTCTAAAAATACATCTGCAAGCAAACTGTTACATTCCCTTTACGGAGGAGGCAGATAGGCAAACAGGAATCATTTACAAATAGGGGCTAGGCGTCTCTATTTTGGAGTGGCGTTATTCCATGCCGATTGGCTCAGTAACAAAAGAAATTAATTTTTACTTCCAGTCAAATAAAATTTATAATTGGTGGCCCATGATTGCTTCACAAGCTCCTGGACTGGCAGCATCTCAATCTCCGTGGGCGGCACAGTGGTTAGCACCGCAGCCTCACAGCTCCAGCGACCCGGGTTCAGTTCTGGGTACTGCCTGTGCGGAGTTTGCAAGTTCTCCCTGTGACCGTGTGGGTTTCCGCCGGGTGCTCCGGTTTCCTCCCACAGCCAAAGACTTGCAGGTTGATAGGTAAATTGGCCATTGTAAATTGCCCCTAGTGCAGGTAGGTAGGTGGTAGGAGAATGGTGGGGATGTGGTAGGGAATATGGGATTATTGTAGGATTAGTATAAATGGGTGGTTGTTGGTCGGCACAAACTCGGTGGGCCGCAGGGCCTGTTTCAGTGCTGTATCTCTCTATGACTCTGTGTAGGTATGGCACAGCATGGTAAATTATTACAAGCACCTTACGGTAAAATTTCCAATTTCAGTAGGAAGAAAACCGGGTTCATTATAGAGGCCAAGCCTTTGCTATATAGAAGGGAAATGACTGAAATTACTCCAAAGCATTATTTTTCATACTCTTCCCAGAGGCTGATAACACAGTGTGATTCAGATAGCTGACAGCGTACTGACTGCTCACTACCCCCATAACTGATGAACCGCATGTGGCCTCCAGAATAAGCAAGAGAGTCAGGTTTTCGTGTTGCAACAGGAAGGCAAGGAACTTTCATTTGTCCTTACTTCTATGAACTAACCCAACATCAAATTAGGGAAAAACCTGGCAACGTGACAGTAAGTTTGCTCCTGTCAGTATCCTTGTAGCAATTGTACACAAAGACCGGGAAGGGAATGGGAACGGAAACCTGTCTCACTGATAGCACCATTCCCAATGTAGTAGATAGCTTCCCAGGATTTCCAAACATCAGAAATTTAAGATTAAAAAAACATGTCTAACGAGACAGTGCTGTCCCATTCAATCCTATGGTCTCTTAACTCCAATAAACCCGATTAAAAATTCAGGAGCCCAAGAACAAGAGAGGGTTTGATATCAGCTTTTGGCAATACCCTTCATCTATTATTCTGTTTCAGAATGTATACCAAAATAACTTGCAAAAAAATGGATTTATTATTTTACTGCACATGGTGCACATGGAAATATCCTCCCCTAGAGATTAACTGGGTCTGCTCTTAAAGAACTAGATACTCAACCTCAGCATTTATAAAATAAATGCCCTTTATTTCTGTAAAAGTAGAAGGTCAAACAACAAAGTACCTGTAGCACACATGGCAATGAATGTTTGAGTGTGTTTCTTAATAAGTTCCAGCTTGTCCACTGGAAAAGCCAGCTTCCCCAGGATATGTTCAATAAAATCATTTGGAGTTATGGCTGAGAGATCCCACTTCAGTTTCCCAAGGACAACTATCTCCCAATCCTGAGGAAGAAAAAAATCTAAATGTTACAAAATTGCTAAATGCCTCTGCATATTTTTTTAAAAGTTGTGATTGTACCACTTCACAGGTCAGTTATTTCCTGTGCCACCATTTAGTCATGCCTCGTACGACATTTTACATCCCCGAGTAAAGCCTCTCCTGTGGAATGCTGTGAGCACAGTTATAAACTAAACTATCCATACTTACCATTGTACTCACCTTTCAGTCCTCTCAACACTAAACGGCGCTGCTATCCTTGTCCATCTCCCAACTGTCTTCATTAACTGCCAGTTTACACTCTCCCAACAACTTCAGGGTATTTTTCATAGTTTTCTATATATTTAATTGACTTACAGTATTTTGCTCTGCCTCGTAAAAATAAAAAGGTGATCCCATTTCATGAAAAGCACCACTATGGCAAATGAACCCGTGTTATTGATTTGCCAGCCAAATGCCTCCCCCCCCCCACCCTTCCCATCCCCATCCTGCCTCAAAAACTCTCGCTGTAGCTCCCAAGTTGCTGACCAGGTCTTTCCTTGCTCTGTCAACCTCTCTACATCCAATTATAAAGAACAAGAATCCACCCCACCTCTCATTCAATTACAATAAAAATATGAACCAGCTCCACTCCCATGACTAGCCAACTTTATCCATTAGTATGCTACCCTGCACCGCCATGTACACTACAGCTTCCAACACTGATTGTGGCAGAGTGAGCGGGTTTGTTCCAGATGACACTGATGGAGGGGATCAGATAGGGTGACACAAAAATACCAATATGTGATTGGAGGCCAAATAGGGCGGGGGGGGGGGGGGGGGAGAGAGGGAAAACGAGAAGAAGGAAACAAAAATAAGTGTAGGACACAATGAAGCAGAGAGCAAGAGATCTTTAATTGCACATCAATAGAAGGATTAAAGGGAGAGGCAGTGAGATAAGTAATGATAGAAATCATATAAGGCAGCGAGAGACAGGGAGAGATAAATATTGGACAACAAACACAGTGATCCAGGAGAAATGTCAGGGGACAGATCAGGGAGACTGACATCAGTGAGATAAAGAGAAAGAGACCTCAAAGTGAAGCAATATCAGAAAGTTAGACAGACATTCTGGATAACACACAGTGAGTGAAAGTCAAACAGATTGATAGGTGCAGAAAGAGGCGCCAGGCAACATATTGAGACACACACAAAGATCAGGGAGTGACAGCATTAACTGCAAGCAGACCTACATTATTTCTATAGCAGTCAGGCCATTGTTAGGGCAAAATTCAAAAAGCTTGCACTGCACCAAAATGGAATGGGTGTGGTTCCCAGCTCAAGACTCCTTAAAGAGAAAGTCGCACTGAGGAGGCGTTGATTCTTACCTTCAGAGGCACAGTTTTAGGCATAAAATCTAGAAACTAATCCCTGTTGTGAACCTCCAAGATACATTCACTTTCCTTGATATATCTGCATCAGGTAATGGTGAAAGCTACATAAATGACGACCCTCCCTTCTGCACAGCCTAAAGCCCAAGGAAGGATCTAGACTATGTGAAGCATGACCAAAGATGTAAAGGGAAGTAAAGGTTAGGGGAAAAACAGGATTTCAGCACTGCACAATTCTTCATGAAAAAAACAATGAACATCCTGTAAGCAAAACACAGGTAATTTTCCTCAAAGTGTTGGGACTCTTTTGGAGCAAGTTGGTTGTGGGGGGGATGTAGTCATGAGACTATGTAAACTGTGTTTTCTGGGACTGAAAGGATCAACTGTTGAGTAAAGTCCTCTCTAATGTTGCAACATCCATAAAAGAATCTGGAAAAATGGATGCATCTGTAGACAACGAGCATGGATGGGATCAGCTTTCCCAGGATGCTCCTATAAGTCAAGCAGTGCATCGATGCTGATTTTCTCAGGTGATACATGAAGGGGTAGACACTTGGACAAGGTGTTTAAGAGTAACTGGCACCATGGAACCGTAACCCCAGCATGAGGCACTATCATGGAGACAAAGAGAAATTAAAGAGAAAGGAAAATTGCCATCCATTATGACAGGTATGGTAGAATAGTGGTTAGGGTACTACAGTAGCAATCGGGAGTTCAAATCCCATTACAGCAAATCCCACTATCACTTAGGAAACTGAATTCCAATACTCTTAATTTGTTAATGTGTGCTAGCATTGGAAAATAACCATGAAAGGATTGTTTTGAAAACCCAACTGTCTCTCCGATATCCTTCAGGAAAAGAAAGGCCACTACCTGGTCTAACGTACATATAAAACTCCAGTTACACCCTATGGGCTAGATTTTGTGCTGGAAGTGGGGCTCCCAGCCAAAAAGGCGAGGGGGAGCCCAGCCACTGTCTACCCTATCACCTGGAGCGTACTCCAGTTTTATTTTTGGTCAGAGTTTTAGGAGGCAGGATCTCTATCCCTTCAAAGATTTTAATCAATCACAGGGCCAGCAGCTCAGCAGTACCGGCAGTGCCACTGGGAGTGGTGGCTACTGCCTGTACTGCAGAGGCCGCGGACCCAGGCCCAGCACTGGAACCCCAGACAAGAGCTAGGCAGGGTTGCCGGACCCAGTCCAGAGGCCTGGGCGAGGGAGGGTGGGGTCCCGCAGGGTGAATTGGTTGCTGGTGGGGGTCCTCTGTGGGCCACAAATTGCCCATGGAGGAGACACTCCCGGTCCACCACCATCCACCACACCCCCACCCCAACCCCGCAGGGAGGGCGTTCCGTTTTACAAGGTGTTCTCCCTGCAGAGCGGAAGCTCCCCACTGCAGCTGGTAAGATCCCAGCAGTAGTGGAAAGATGGCATTAATAGGCCACTTAAGAACTTCAATTTGGCTCTAAACAGGAAGGTCGTCGTCGGCCTATCCCACCCCTGGGAGGTTTGCTGGGCGACAGGCCCTCTGTCCCACTGCCTCCCTGCCATGAATCTCCGTGCCCCCCACCCCCTAGGTGTTTACTTTCATCATCTGAATGCCCAGACCAGATTACTGTTTTGTCTGTCACTGACAGCAAGAATCCTTGGCTTGTACCATGACCTTGCCTTCACTATTAACTCTATTTGATGTCTCACAGAACCACTTGAATCATAGCACTGACTCATGCAGAATCATGTTGTTCGATTGGGTCAGACCACACAGGAACCGGGAACCCGTACGAGCAATTCATAGGCAAGAATTTTAATTATCCCAGAAGTGTGAACAGAATAGTACTGATATTCCTAATCACTCTGTGGGTATAAAGCTGGTATCCACATCAAGGACTGCTGGCCTCTGCAGATATAATTTTCATGACGGGGACAGAAAAGCAATAGGGTGGGCTTGGAGGGAAGGGTGCAGGGGAGGGAAGAGGGCAATAGAGAAAATAATTCTCTATTATTTCACAATTTGCATTCAATGTTACGGTACATACAGATGCTGACGACCACCAGTTCTAATTAGGGATGCCACCCATTTCAATGAACAGGTCATTGAACAAAGCACAGAAGCTATTGCTGGCAATGGCCACTGTTGAAATTCCATGGGTTAGCATCACTTCTGTGAATTAAAATGCATTTGCTGCAAATCCGTGATGGCTTTTAGTTTAGAAAACAAATATGATGGAGGTAGACCACCTTGAATTTTAAAGTAACTAAAGATAATTTCTAGTGAAGTCTACAAGTTACAATTGGTAGACTTGACGCTGGCCCAAGTTATAAGGGGCAACTGAAAGGCAAAATGGCATGAACCGTCACAAAAGGCCACACAGATTGGATCCTTTTTGAGGTCGAATGGTGAAGTGATGAAGCTAACAGCGTATCAAGCTTCACTCAGGTTAGCTAAAAGACATATAAAATGATTAAAATGCTAATACTGGTTTGCAGATATATAAAAGAACAAAGCCATTACTCAAATCCCCCTCTGTGGCACAGTGAGATCAACAATGACTACATTAGTTCAGTATGACTGATATCCCCCAAACTATTCAGATACGGTCAGACTCTAGCAAGTAAAATGTGCCAAACCTGGATAGCTGACAGGACCAACAACTTGCATTTATATAACTCCTTTAATGTAGGAAAATATCCCAAGGTGCTTCTCACAGGAGTATAATTATGCATAAATAGACTGAGGCAAAAGGAGATACTAGGATGGTTAAAAAGTTGGGTTTTAAAGGAAGAGGGAGCGAGCAAGCCAGACAGCGAAAGAGATGGAGAAGTTTAGGGAGTACCAGAGCTTATAGTGCCTTCAGCAATAGAGACCCTATAACCAGCAATAAATCTCTCACTGGACCAGCACTAGCTTTTCTTAATGCATTGTGACTGCACTAAGTATTAATAGTCGCATACTTTCACTTTTATTGGGCGGATGGATGAGTCAGGCATATCTGTCAGATCTTCCCCATTAAGCATCTTGAGAACAAATGCCGCTTTAAACAAAAAAAAACACTTTAGTTCAAGGAGCTAAAATGCCATTGTTATCCTCCCACTGTCAGTCAGTACAAGGTGTGGCTGTTTTTCCAGGCGCTAAATGTGCAAAGTAAGAATCCGCTCTATGGGTGTTTATCAGCAAACTGATCATAACAACCTAAAAGTAGTTTGCATCAGCATCGCCACACTGCTATGCATGCTTAAAAATGAAAGAATCCAATATCCATCAAGTCAGAAAACACCAAGACATGCCTTTTCTTAACTGAATGATAAAAATGTTTGCACCAGTACACAATCACCCAAGTTACTAAAACCTGCTTTAAGATGCAATTTACACACTGGATGTTGTGCACATGTTTGTTTGCTTGTTCAGATGTCTACAAACAATGGGACAGTTAGAAACAACCCTTGAAGTCAAGGCCCCTGGCATAAGTGGTACGATCGATTTAAATGCTGAAGATGTATTCTTCCAAAAAAAAAGTTACTCCAGGTTTTTTCTCTCCCTGTCACATTACTATCACCTACTCCTGCTTAGTGACATTCCCAAACTGGACTATTGGCTTAATCAGTCTGTAATGAGTTCAGTAAATAATGACACACTTCTGCAGGTCAGAAACCATTTAAGAAGGTTCTTTTTTTTGGTCCCGGAATGGTAATCATTCTGGAGATTCACAAATTAAGGTCTGCAGTTTGATACATCATTTGTAGTCTTATTTATGACATTTGCACAGTGCGGACATCTCCCACTGCTTGTATGTGTGTGGATATATACATCTCCCAAATCAACAAACATGATCATCTCCCTCCAATATCATGCATGCCCTCACCCAATATTTGTCATCTCACACAACTGTTTATGATCAGCTGCATTCATCTGTCTCTATGAACATCAGTTTGCATTTTTTGAATCTCATCCATATCGTTAATATCGCTGTCTACATCTTTTTCTCTGTGGTGTCGCAGCTTCTTTATCCTCAAGCGTGTACCCTAGAACTCTCAAACCCTCCTGCTTGTCCGATGCCCAGTCTTGGATGAGCCCCAACTTCCTCTTTGGCCCCTGCCACAAAACCTGTACTATTTCTCTCAAGCAACACCTAAACCAGACAGACAATCTGTTCATTTATTTCCTTGCTTTCTGTGGGACTTTACTGTTTGCAACTTGGCTGCCATGTTTCTTACATTATAATAGTAACTAGACTTCAAAAGCACTTCATTGACTATAAAGCACTTTGGGACACCCTGAAAGGTACTATATCAATGCAACTTTGTTCTTTTTCCCCTGGCTACTATCGCAGGCTGAACTAGAACGTTTGCAATCTCAATGTCCTGTTCGATCCCAGACTGAGCTTCCAATCTCGTATCATCTCCATCAAGGACAAAGAATGTCTACTTACACCTCAAAAGATCACCTACCTCCACTCCTACATGAGCCCAAGTGCACCAAACCCGATAGATGCTTTTGTTACCTTAAAACACGATTACTACAACGCTCTTCTCCCCTGTAGCATCTGTAAACTTTTGCTCATAAACTTTGCTACCTGTATCCTGTCCCACACCAAGTCATCATCACTCATCAAACACCTCTTCACTGACATACATTGGCTCCCAATCTTGCAATGTCTCAAATTTGAAATCCTCATTTCTGCATTTAAAACCCTCCATGGTTTCACCCTCCCCATCTCTATAAACTCCTAAAGCCCCAAGACCCAGACTCAGCCAATTGTATGACCCTCCCCTCCTTTTGGCTGACCATTGGGAGCCGCGCCATCAACTGCCTTAGTCTCACTTTATGGAGTTCCCTCCATCTCCTTGTGCTCCCTAAAACCCATTTTCTGCAGAAACTTCCGGTCATCCCTCCCAACATCTCCTTCTTTTGCTCAGCATCTATTTTCTTTATGCCTCTGAAGCACGGCAAAATGTTTTTCTACACCAATGACACTATACTAATGCATTTTGCTGTCTCTTCAGACCTCTGGTCACTTCCCCCGCATCAATGTCTCCCCTAATCTGACATGGAAGTATTTCAACACCTGTCAACTTGCATGGTTTTCCCCGTTTTAATCCAACACTCTTTCCTGCTGCGTCTGCTACCCTCTTGCCCTCATGTCTCCCCTAGCATCTCTCTTCTTTCTGTCCTCATTTACTTTTTTTCCCTCTATACTTCCTCCCCTTATGCCCTATTTCTCTCTCTCCCCATGTGTCAGTCTTCCTGTCTCTCTTATGTATTCCACTTAGAACCTCAAATAAGAGAGATATATCTTTCAATCCTCCAACTGTTCCTGTCTTCGTTGCCCTGGAAGGCCAAAAGAGACATTAGAAGAGCAGGTTTTGCAGGGTTGGAAAGGACAACAGGGCCAAAGATTGGGATGGAGAACATCAGTGGGTCAACAGAGGTGGGACTGGGAAGACCAGTGGGGCCAAGGTTTGGGATCAACAAGAGAGAGAAGACGTGCAGCTAAGACGCAGGCAGTATAGGAAATTAAATAAATCAAATTTACAGGACAAGAAAGCTGGCAGGCAGACTTAAAAATTTAGGCAGGCAACTGGAATAGGCTCTCAACGACGTGGTGATTGGATGGGGTAGGCTAGTGGAATCATGAGCAGGAAGCACACAATTACATTAGGACAGGTTAAGTGTTCACATAGCAAAATTGCCACTGTGATATACTTTTAATTCAAATATCTGACAATTCAAAATTTTTGTACTATAATTGCTGTCCTATTTAAGTTGCTTAATTAAAATTATGTTAATTTTTAAAAAAATCAGTAAAAATTTTTAAATCAATGGACTAAACGTCTAGTTAGTTTCTATTGTAAATGCTGACAAATTCATTACAGCGTGTAACATTTTAATATACTAGTTGATTTCCCATGGCATTGCCATGTTAAGACAAAGAATTTCATTCTTACTCGTCTGATACCTTTGTGCTATTTCTCTGTTCCATTTCTTCTGCACATCTCTTTTCTAATTTTTTTACTTCTCCTTCTGTCCCATTTTTCTCTTTTTTTGGATTATTTCCATTCAGGTGGGCTGTATGGCACGGTGTGCCATTGAACGGAGCCATAAATTGAAGGCTGCATTTGGGTTGGGGGTTGCAATGAAAATCGGGCCTTGAACAGATCCGTTCCCAACCCCACCTTCAATCACTTATGCAACACCCCCATCCACTGCTCACATTAGGTTTCCAGTCCTTCATATTCCTATTACCTCACCCCCTTCATTGCCCCATCTCTTTACCTTTGAAGTACCCAGTCACAACTCCTTGCTTCATGTCACTCATCATTAACCCTCCAACCATTGCATCCCCTCCCACTCACTCTCCCCAACTGCACCAGGATGCCCTATCAGTTTCCATGCTTCCCTTCATCCTCTACTCTCGCTCTCTATCTATCTCCCTCAAAGAGGGTTCAAAATTCAACTTGGTTTTTAAAAAAAAAAATCAATACAATAAGGCTGTCCATCTCTCTCAACCTTGTAACAGTCTCAATCATGAAGGACGAAGTATTTGACAAACTAACGCGACTAAAGGCAGACAAGTTGCCAGGACCTGATGGCCTACATCCAAAGATTTTAAAGGAAGTGGCTGCAGGGATAGTGGAGGCATTGGTCATAATAAACCAAAACTCACTGGATTCCGGGAAGGTCCCAGCAGATTGGAAAACCACTCTTGAGACGCCCCTGTTCAAGAAGGGAGGGAGACAAAAAGCAGGAAACTATAGGCCAGTCAGCCTAACAATGATCGTTGGGAAAATGCTAGAGTCCATTATTAAGGAAGAAATAGGACATTCAGAAAAGCTTAACACAATCAAAATGAGTCAACATGGTTTTGTGAAAGGAAAATCATGTTTGACAAATTTACTAGAGTTCTTTCAGGATATAACAAGCAGAGTTGATAAAGGGGAACCGGTAGATGTAGTGTATTTAGCTTTCCAGAAGGCATTCGATAAAGTGCCACATAAAAGATTACTGCAGAAGATAGGAGCTCACAGTATTGGGGGTCATGTTTTCGAATGGATTGAGGATTGGTTAACACACAGAAGACAGGGAGTCGGGATTAATGGGTCTTTTTCAGATTGGAAAGATGTAACTAGTGGAGTGCCACAAGGATCAGTCCTAGGGCCTCAATTATTTATTATCTATATTAATGACTTGGAGGAGGGGGAAGAATGTAATATATCCAAATTTGCTGATGATACAAAAATAGGTGGGAGGGCATGTTGCGATGGGGACATAAGGAATCTGCAAGGGGATATAGATAGGTTGAGTGAGTGGGCAAAAACTTGGCAGATGGAGTTTAATGTAGGGAAGTGTGAGGTCATGCACTTTGGTAGGAAGAATCAAAAGGCGATTATTTAAATAGAGAGACACTCCAAAAAAGTGCAGCACAGAGGGATCTGGGAGTTCTTGTGCATGAAACACAAAAAGTTAGCATGCAGGTGCAGCAAGTAATTAAGGCGGCAAATGGAATTTTGGCCTTTATTGCTAGGGGGTTGGAGTTTAAAAATAGGGAAGTCTTGTTACAACTGTACAGGGTGTTGGTGAGACCACACCTGGAGTACTGTGTACAGTTTTGGTCCCCGTATTTAAGAAAGAATATACTGGCATTGGAGGCAGTTCAAGAGATTCACTAGGCTGATTCCTGGGTTGAAGGGGCTGACTTATCAAGAACGGCTAAACAGGTTAGGCCTTTATTCATTAGAGTTTAGAAGAATGAGGGGTGATCTTACTGAAACGTACAAGATTCTGAGGGGACGTGACAGGCTAGATGTTGAGATGTTCCCGCTAGTGGGGGAATCTTGAACTAGGGGACATTGTTACAGGATATGGGGAAACTCACTTAAAACTGAGATCCGAGGGAATTTCTTCTCTCGGGGTAGTGTCTGTCTACCCCAGAGAGTTCTACAGGCTAGATCACTGAAAGTATTTAAAGAGGAGGTAGATAGATTTTTGAAATATCGTGGAGTTGAGGGCTATGAGGAGCTGGCACGAAAGGAGTTGAGGTCTGGGGCAGATCAGCCATGATCTTATTGCATGGCACGGCAGGCTTGAGGGGCCGAATGGCTTACTCCTGCTCCTATTTCTTATGTTATGTAATTTTTTCTTTTTCTCAACTGCCCCCTTGCTCCGATTGTGCCCCTTAACTCCTCTCATTCTCCTTCCTGACAACTTACCTTCCCAACACCCTCCCACTTCTTCCCCTTTGAACTACCTGCTTAACCCATTTGTCCTACACTATCCCTTGCTCCAATGCCAATAACGAGCTCTTAACCCTCCATCCACTCCCTCTCCCCTGGAGTGGGTGAAGAAGGGTCAGAAGCCCCTAACCATCAGCCAATTTGCCTCCTCCAACTTTCTCTTCTTGCTGCCTTCAAAGAGGCTTTGTTTTCTTTCAAAATTCAACTTTAAAAAATCAAATTCGAATGAGGAAAGAAAATGTATGTTTTTCTCTGTGTCTCAGTCTCTCTCCCCACCCCACATCTCATAGGCGTTACAGATTAGCATATCTGATCAGCCATGGTCTCACTGAATGGCAGAAAGGGATTGAGGGACTAAATGCCCTACTCCCGTTCCTATGTCTCAGATGTAAACCATTAGCAATAGCCTTTTCTGATCATCAGTATAATATAGGTGAGGAAATTAAATGGCTTAAAAATTCAATTGGTCTTTTTTCTATAAAAGATGAAGTAACATTACACAAAGAACTCTTCCTCCCTGATCAGAGTTTCTCTTTCCATTCATTTTCTAGCTTACAAAAAATGAAACTTGACAGTTGCGAGTTCAGAACAGTCATTTATCTCTCTCGCACACACACAAGACCACTCTCATTTAAAATAAATCAATTTTATCTTAAGCTTTTGAAATTTATCCTTTAGCTGTTTTTTCCCCCCAAATTTCTAAAACTATTTGAACAGAGAATGCTAGAAGCTAAAGAAAAATATTCAACTAACTGAACACTACAGCAACCAGAGAATAGGGTGACTGAACATGTTCACTCTGTACAATCTCATTTCAGTTCACAGCATTACAGCTCTGGACAAAAATATCAACTCAAGCCCTAGCTTTTGGGAGAGGCTGTGACCTTCAAGCAAAAAAAAAAGACACAAAAGACAATTCAATGGATGAGTTTAATCATATTGTGAAATGTATATTTAAAAATAAAATCGGGTTAATCTTTATTTTGGGCATTAGAAATTTCAGTTACTGAAAAAATGGCAGATGAAATGTTTTTGCAAAGTATTGAGAGAATTGCGTGGATTCAGTGATAAGACTGCAGAGAGACAGGTTTACATAAGCATTTTTCATTATAAGCGTGGAGATAGAATTTAAAGTGAAGAAAGTTGACAAAAAAAGTGACTAAACGTTGACACCAGGAAGTCAAGTGGCTCAGACAGGAAGCGTACACAGATGCTAGTGCTTAATGTATTAATATATCATACAGATATTCAGCCATGCTTTTCCCATTTGTTACCATACTAGGAAACCAATGAGCACTGGCCATTAACTTATTGAAAACAGTACACCAATAAAGTTTGAATAGATGGCGCTTACACAGCAACAAATTTGAGAAAATATTAGACAAAGTTCTGAGCTCGTGGCAGCAGAAAATCATTAAGTTTATATTAATACTTAGCTCTACAAATAAGATTTCATAAATAGGCATTTGTTGAAAGTAAACTCGCTATTAATAAATTAGACAGGAAAAAAGAATGTGCTTCACCACCTCAGGCTGTCTCAAATGCTTTGCACCTAAATAAGTACTTTCGAAGTGTAACCAATTTCCACTCAAGGCCCTACAAACAATGTGTTAAATGAATAGATAATCTGTTTTAATAGCATTGGACCTCCTGCAACTTGCTGCCTACAAGGGTGTTGCAAGCGGAGATGATCAACGATTTCAAAAGGAAACTGGATAGACACGCGAGATAAATTTGCAGAATTATGGGGATAGAGTGGGAGAATTGGACTGACTGGATTTCTCTAGAGAGAGCTGGCATGGACTCAACGGGCCAAATGGCCTCCTTCTGTGCCATAATGACTCTACGGTTCAGGAACACATGCTGGCTAGGATACCAGGAGAACATCCTGGGCCTTCTCAAAATATGTCCATGGGATTTTTATGGCCACCTAATAGGCCTTGATTTGATCCAAAAGATGTACCTCAGGATGACAATGAAGTGCCTAGATTATGGGCTCAAGTCTCTGAAATGCACCTTGGATTCGCAACTTTCTGACATGGAAACGAATTTGATGAATCAAAGTTGACACCACTGAGAATATTTTGTCACAAGAATTTGATTTTATATAAAAATAATAGCTGGAGGTGAAATTCCTGTGTTCATGAATTTTAAATCTGGAGCAGGATAAATCCCATCAAGCCTGTTCTATGGAGAGTCCATATACAAGTATTCCGCCACACACTTCACAGCTACGCCACTAGATAACCCTCTATTTATGGAACACTAATTTCCTTCTCTTATCTCTTCAAAGATATGAAAGGAAGAGACAGTACCCAAAGATAACAGTACTGACTGCTGAAGATGCAACTCATGATGGTAGATAGTACCTTTTCCTAACCGTTGGCTGTCTGTATTGTTATACGTAAGCAACTCAGTATTATGTAGAACTACAGAGTGCAAAGGCTAGAAACAGGCTATTTGGCCCAACCTGTCCATACTGGTGCTTTTGTTCCACATGTGCCTCCCATCATTTCTCTTCATCTCACTCTACCAGCACACCCTCTTACTCCTTTATTCCTCATATCCTATCTAGCTTTGCTCTAAATAGATCTATGCAATTTGCCTCCACATTCTAGCCACTCTCTGGGTAAAGGGGTTTCTTCTGAATTCTCTATTAGATTTATTTATGACTATCGTATATTTATGGCCCCTAGTTTTGGTCTCACTCACAAGTGGAAACATCTTCACATCTACTCGATCAAACTCTCAATTTTAAAGACCTTTGTCAGGTGACCCTGCAGTCTTCTCTTTTCTAGATAATTTTTTTTATTTCGAGATACAGCACTGAAACAGGCCCTTCGGCCCACCGAGTCTGTGCCAACCACCCATTTATACTAACCCTGCAGTAATCCCATATTCCCTACCACCTACCTACAATAGGGGCAATTTACAATGGCCAATTTACCCATCAACCTGCAAGTCTTTGGCTGTGGGAGGAAACCGGAGCACCCGGCGAAAACCCACAGTCACAGGGAGAACTTGCAAACTCCACACAGGCAGTACCCAGAATCGAACCCGGGTCCCTGGAGCTGTGAAGCTGCGGTGCTAACCACTGCACCGCCCTTAAAGAGCCCCAACCTGTTCAATGATTCCTGATAACTATCACCTCTCAATTCAGCTACTATCTTCGTTAATATCTTCTGCACTCTCAAGTGCCTCTACATCCTTTTTATGAAGGAGGCAAGTGGCAGTACTTCAGAATTATAAAATATAAATTTAGGGGCAATGGATGCACACTAAAAAGAGTGACAGGATGAGAGATCACACCTACAGTTTTCAACATACAGAGCTCTTTAGAATTTGCTCAGTCATTGAGGAAAGTGCTTTCTCAAAAGGGGAAGAAAAATATCAGTTCCAAGCAATGGCCAGTGTGTTCTTGCACACCCATTAACAGCTGGCTACAAAGTGATACTAGCAGAAGTTTGAAACGACTGCTGTTCAGAGACCCAAGTGAAGTGAGGAAAACTATTAAAAACCAAATTGAAAAATTCCCATCCTTGCCACAGTTGAGAGTGTGCAGACTTCATATTTCCCAGTGGAGCAGTCTATTATTGAAAAAAAACAATCAAGTATCCTGAGAAACAGCAAAGCTACTGAGTAGGGGGGAGGGGGGAAACTGAGGACACCATTCCTAACCTAGGCACTCCGAATGGGAATTAATGCTCGCCATTCCACCGTGTGGATGGGAATGGGAAAGGTGAACAAAATGTTTTCATTCATGATAAAGAAATTGATGTTTCTTTCTCAAGTTGAATAATGTCCTCCTCATGAATTCTCCATTCCTGCAAGTTAATTCCTGTAGTGAAGATTCCGGATGTTAGGAGCAGTATATGCAAGTAGATAAAAGTTAGGGAGCTCGTGGGACTGCTCCTGTCCTGACCAACACTCACTTCCTAGCAAGTCACTGGATTGTGATAAGGAATGGGAAAAATAGGTGATTGCCCTGCCCCCCCCCCCACCACCCTGACTTTAGGGACAGAGGCAAAATGAGCTCAACGAACTCATTCTGTATGGCTCAGCATTAATCCTGTGGAGACGTGACCCACATACTTAGTAGAGAGCTAGTCCGGTTTATGTGGACAATTACTGGATTCACTTTGATTTACACCAAGTCACACTGTTCAGATATCTCTCTGCTATGAACCATTCTGTACACCCACAGGGCACAAAATCAACACAGGTGTTAATATATCTACTGCATCTGGCTAGAGAATTGAAATCTGCGACAGCTGGAAATCCTTTTGGACACAAGTCCAACAAATAAAACTGCCCTGAAAGTTAATTGTTTTCATGATAATCGGATAGCTCACCAGAGAAGAAGTAACAGAGGCAGGCCTGTCATTTTTCTAATAATTCTTACTTACCAGAAAGTAGAATCCTACATTTTTGCTTTGCTCTTTAAAGTTCTGTACATATAGATCTGGGATATTATGAGCAGTAAATGGAAGCAGATAAAAAAAAGACCAGAGAGTTAGTGAGCTTCATCAAAATTTGACAATGTGCGGAATTGTGATAGGAGTCCAAGGAAAGAAGCTGCCATGTAAATGGCCACATAACCACTAATCACTTATCTTACACAAGATCCAGCAACATGTCTTGGTGTTGCCATGCTCTGCATTAACACTTGAAGCTCTGCATGTGTGCAGCTAACTGCATTCATGAGCTCCACTTTATTAGGTATTGTAAGAGTTTAAGAAACAGAATTTCACATTTCATGTAATTATGAGGTTCACCAGCTGACATCTGTTTTAGCATCCAGTCATTCAAATTTCACCCTTCCTTGTTTCTAATTCTAAGTTGGTTTAACTGGTGCAAGAAGCAACTCTAGTGTAAACTTATCACAACATTTATAACAACTGTTCCAAAGTAGAGTTACAAGAATGCCCTGCAGTATGTCAGAGGAATAGCTATGGTATTGCTGCAAAAGAAAAGTGTGACTCTAAGGGGAAACAAAAAGAACCTTCCATCGCTGCAGGATGCTAGATGAGGAAACTACATGTGTGTGGACCTGCTGACCCAGTTACTATAGTAGTGCACTGCACACAGACAGATGCAACAGGCTCTGTACCCCAGCTGTCCCTGAAGGATCACGCTGGTGTGGAGTGGAGCCTGGTGATCTAAGAGCATATCACCATATAAAGTTTTTTTAAAAATGTAAACATATTCTTTTAAGTTGTGGATGCCCCAGAATTTAAGCCCTGCAGAGGCAGATTTATAGGCATGTATAAAGTTCACAACACATAACACATCTAAAACAATTTGATTTTTCATTCAGATTATGATATAAGGTGCTTATAAATATGTAGTCCAAAATCCAATGCATCTTACACTATCCATACTCTGTAACTAGCGCTGCACGGATCATATTTCACTGTTAGAGAAACTGGAACGAATGATTAATAATTGTAAAATTATTATCGCCGTGCTTCAATTGAAACACGTAGGTACGAGGGTGGGATTGCAAACCTGCACCAGAGGGCGCCAGATGCTTAGTCATGAGTGTCAGACTAGGCTAAACTCTGATCAATAATTGCAGCCACCGCCAGCACAAATGACAAATTATCCTTATTTAGTGTCGGAGACCTTCCGCAGTAGACACAAATTTAGCACTTTATGTTCAGGTGCTCAGGAACTTAAAAGTTAAAACAATTAAAATGTGAAACAAATTACAAAGTTAATCTTATCTTTGACCTGGTCTTTCTCAGAGAGGCTCTGCAATAGATTTTTTTTTTAAAGTACAAAAATAATACGTGTCATATTGCTGAAATATTGGTGAATTTACCAGGAGGTCTTCTGGGGTGATTGAATTGTCTGTGTAAATGCAGAGTTTTTCAGCTGTCAAGGGGATCGTTTCTTTCAGTTTTGATGCTAGAAACATGCAGACTGCCCCTAGCAGCTGGAGGTGACATTTTCTAGTGGGAACCGAAGATAAAAATCTATCCAGATAATTCATAGCCAACAGAAAGACTTCCTCTTCGCATTTCTGCTCTTCGCACACCTAGAATAGGCAAAAATGACGAAAAGTAGGGTCAGCAGTTAAAACACTCATTTGTTTTCAAAAGCCTAAAATCATGACAATCATTTGCATTTTGAAACCATTGCGAATTTAACTAACAAACCCCAGCAATTTGCAAAACGAGTCAAAAACACTACCCTTTTCGACCTTTTCCACACGCTCAATTTCTGCCCAAAATACGCTTTTTGCAGGATTTAACATTTCTGGGCAACAAGCCTCTTTCCCCCTGACGACTGCGTATTTTCTAAAATATTAAAATTAAATTAAATAAAAAATATCGCGTGGCTGCCAGTAGAGTTACCTTTTGTTCGAAATAAAGTTTCAAAAAATCGTGAAAATTAGACAGTTGCACGGCCGGAGACAATTTTCACATGTAAATAAACAAGAAATCCTGAAGTTTAGTTGGGGTCAGGACACGATAACGAACCGTTTTGTTGGACGGAGGAAATTTAAGGTATAATGTAAGAGTTTTGGGTGGTCTAACTCGCTCTCTGCACCAACCATTAAGAGCCTAGGAGTTAAATACGGCGGACTCAATGCAAAGAACAACTTGTGAGACGGAGAATAAAAATGCAACATCTTACAAACACCCATTAATAACATTGTAGTTACTGATTCTGCTATTAATAAGGCTGAAGCGACGTTTGAAGAGTCCAGAGAAACGCAGAAAAGTTTTTTTTTTGGAAGTCGAGTCAACATGGCGACAGCATGTTGTTTATCAGCCATCATCAGTTCTTTATAAATTTTGGAAAAAATACTTTTAAAAATTCAGCACAATTTTGCATTCGATTCTTAGAAGATCTGTGTGCTTGGAAAAGCTTGTTAAACTTGCACGCAGTTACTACAAAAGCGACGCCTTGTCCAATATGCCTTCAGAAGCAACATTTTAAATTACTTAAAAAAAATAAAAATTAAGGATGTGACACTGACATAGATTCCACCCCAAATACTTCTGCAAGGCTCCTGAGATAACCACACACTAAGAATGCTGCATATTGGATAGTGCTGCACTCGTTTTTTTTTTAAGAAAGTATTTTTTGCTTTACCTCCAGCATCCAAAATGCAACCATTTTTCTCATGTAAGGTTCGATTTCTTTCTGGACACATTTGAAATAAGAAGTCCTGGGAATGTATCTGTCCTCGGTGTGCAGCAGGTTTTGCAGGACTCGGTGGTCAGAGAGGAGTGTAGGGTCCGGGAAAGCTCGCTGGATTCTAGGGGCATTTTCCATACAGAGAAGCTCCATGTCTGTCAGTATATGTATGTGTGTGTGTGTTGATTATATGACTCGGCTGGCGAATGAGCTCCGTCTGTCTCTGGTGCGCTGGGGCTCCCTCTGTGTGTGCAACAAGAGCCAGGGAAGGAACACAAGCAGCGCCTGCGCGGGCCCTGTTTGATTGATTGATACACCGGCTGTGTATCCAGCGCGCAGCCGTCACCGAGCAACCTGACGTTCCATCACGCGGCTCCCGACCAATCCCCGCCCAGCAAACGCCACTTCTCTTGCCGCGTGGGGGACCCCCCCCCCACTGACATCACAATTGGATGCACAGTGTTGCAACGCCGCCAGCCAATCAGCGCGCCGCTGACGTCATCGCGAGGCCAGCCCGGGCAGGAACTGGAGCACGTGCGATTGGGGGGGGGAAGGGGGTGGGCGAGAGGAGCGTGGGATGAGCTCCATTCAGAATAATTTTATGCTTGATTAATTGCTGCATATTTGAATTGATAGTCATAATTTCCTAGTTAGAATCCAGCTTTTCTCTTTTTGTTTCTCAAATATATTATTGAGTCAATAATTTCCCCATAAATTACCCCAGTAAATCTTCCTGGCAATGCACGTGTCATTGACCCATTTTTTAAAATGAAATCTGGAGCCATTACATGCAAAATATAATTTAGATTCGTTTTTTGTAAACCTTTGAAGTTTACTTTTTTGTTGCAAAATTACAAACGTTAATTGCTGGAGTGTGACATTTTTAATTGTCTCTATTTTCATGAGTGCACAGGGTGGGTGTTAGGGGATTATTACTCAATCCATGCTTTGCTCATGATAAACTGCAAATTGCAGCTTTTTGCAGTGTTTTGGCAAAGCAAAACAAATACTTTTCGTACAGTTACAGAAATGATGAACGCGTTTTGCTATTACTATGCAGACTGAGTAATTAATTATTTTTGGGGGAATTCCTACATACTTATACGTGATTAAATATAGTTAAACATTATGTGTAATTCTAAGAAGATATACACTTAATAAAGCAAACCACATCACCATACAGTTTTGACTCGTCTTGCTGAAGACAAGGTCCAGTTCTATCCATTTATTGCCCAGACTTAAATGTTAACAACACGGAAAATACATTTCACACACTCATGATGTATCTAAGTAGGCAGTTGCAAACATTAGGAGAAAATTCCAGTCATCAGCAACAATAAACTCAAAATATATTTGCATGCAGATTTCAGTAAGTTTTGCAGCAACCCAGCAATACTTTAGAGTCACATTTGTTTGTGAGAAATATAAGAATGTAAAGACGCTGAAAATTTTCTTAAAGTTTTGTTATAAGATAGTATTATGAGGGATTTCCGTTTCTACTTTTACCAAGAATCTCTGGAGTTCAAAATACTATTTTAATACTAAGTTATAATTAGAATGAAGAAGATACCATTGGTATATACTTAACAAATTATGTATTTAAATTGAAGTGTGTAGCTAACAAATAAATATTGTGAAAATTGTATTTTATTCTTTTGATTTTTATGTTTATTTGATTTTTTTAAAGTGACAAATATTTAAAATTTAACATTTATATAAGTTAATCAGTAAGAAAATAAAATGGAATTAACAAAGTTCATTTCTAATTAAAGTAATCTGATCTGTTAACTATTTTCTGTTTAGTTAATTCAGTATTTTTTATATTTCATGATTTTGAAATAAAAGACATCAAATAGGCTTCTTGAAAATGTGGGTTTATTTTAAATTTGAATTTGATTAATCCTATTTTTCAACATTTAAAAATATTTGTTAAATTTTGAATTCTAACATTGTGGGAGATTATAAAAGCAGGACAATGAAAATAAACTGTTAATTCTTGTCTTAGCTAATACAAGGAATGTTCTATGCTAGATGCTGAACAACTGATTTGTCTTATTAATGCCTAAAAGTTGATGGAATTTCTTTGTGGGATTATTGAAAAAGAGATTTCATATCTTCAGATCCATTTTAAAGATCAAACCATTATTTAAAACTGAAAATTACTAATATCCTTTTGTTACGTACAATGTTTAAATGTTTTTGTTTAAACAGAATGTGATAATTTTGAGGGCACAAGTTTGGAACAGTTACTTGGTTACCGACTATAGTTCAACGTCAATTTAGCTCCCAAACAATTAGTCATAGTGACTTCTTCAAACTGTATCTTGATAAGGTAATGAATCATCATTGTTAAAAGAAAACAATTAAAAAATCAACAAAAGTGGGTGGAAAATTCTATTATCCCAATCATAAATATTTATGAATGAGAATTAAAAGAAGCCTAGGTGATGCGACTCCTTTTTTTAACCGAATACTACCAGTTTTCCTCTTTTTTGTAGATGTGGTGTTGCAACAGTGGACAAGAAGTCATGATAGGTGCAATCCTTGCATTGTCTGCAAAGTTTGTCTTGCATTGATGGTAATCAAGCAAAACTGTAATTTGAAGATGAATACTGTAATTTAGTTTCATATATAATTACACCAATAAAGTTTATTAATAAAAAAAAATTAAGGACAAAGTGCTTCCTGCGTAACACAGGAAGCACTTGCGCAGGAAGCACTTGCAACAGGTATCAACTGGACAGAGCTATATGCCGAAAAGATGGTCTTGATTGCCAATTACAAAAATTGTCAAGTTTGTTACATTAATTTTCAACAGCAGAATAAACTCATTGATAAAAACATATATTCCCTTAAAAAAGTTCCCAGAACTTCATTTCCATTGTCCTTTGAATGCTACAATATTTTAAACAACAAAGTCAAGTGTTCTATATAAGCCTCAGTACCTGCTACTAATATTAAAATTAGATGTATAGTTAATTGTAATGCATTCAAAAAAATAATTAAATAATAGCCATAATTAAATTAATAGTAAGGTACCTTAAAGGCTACCATTATGTGTGTCCCGTGAGTTATCACTGTTTTTGTAGTTAAGATTTTAGATAAAATAAAAATGAACATAGATGTTACAGTTTAAGCTTATCCCTCAACATTTGCTCTCATGCATCACTATTCACCCAATGGATAGAATGCTCAAGTGTAATCAATAAAGGCAAATCATGGCAAATCATTTCCTGGAGAATACATGGGGTGCCCATCACCTTATTCTGCAATCTTCAAAGGCAGAAAATAACAAGTTGACAGTCCAAAGCAAACAGGCTAAATCTATTTTGTTTGATATATTTAAAGTTGAAATAACATTTAGAATCAAATCCACACAGCAATACATTAAAACAGCACAGTAATTAAGAAGAATAAAACTAGAATCAGACCACACAAGCTAATTATTTTAGTCCCTTCTTGGAAAACTCTTGCAAAATACTCTGTCTGATGGTAGGTATGTGCAATGGTTTCTTATGGAGCCCCTATTGCCCTGGCAGATGTCAGTGATACAGAGAACTGAAGATCATAGGGATGTCCCTGAAGTATGGTGTCCCTTTCTTTAGCGCAGAGAATTTCGAACATTTTGCCTACACTCACGTACATTACAGCAAACTGTGCATTAATGTTGCAGGAAACAAATCTTAACTTGTCAATATTCACATTTGGATAGTGGATGAAGGAAAGGGGAATGAGGGGATATGCGAACATGGTGGATAAATGTGATTTAGATTATTTTCTAGCATGGAGAGTATAAATCAAAAAGGACTGTTTGAGCCGATTGGCCTGTTTCCATGTTGTAACTTCTACATATTTCTGTGTATGAGAATATGCATTATTTACTCCCAATCGAAATATAAACACCTCTCAAAGGATAAACACATATCCAACTTCAGTTAGAGCATTGCCATCATATTCATCCTCGATCAACATCTAAACACCATTTCCACCCCATCAGTATCCTAACACAATTTTCAACCCTACTCAGTGTATCAACACGATATCCACCCACAGTCAGTGTATAAGCACCATATTTATTCTGAGTATAAAAATCAATTTCACCTTCAATTAGCATAACCCTCAGTTAGAGTATAAGCACCTTAACCATCCTCAGACAGAATATAAGCATCGCAATCATCCTCAGAGTATACGCATCAAATTCACCTTCAGTCAAAGTATAAACACTACACCCACCCACAGATGATAAACGCTATATCCACCAACAGTCAAATGATAAGCAGCACATCCACCCTCCATTATATTAGCAGCGTATTCAATCTCAGTCAGACTATAAGCAGGATATCCACCCCGAGTATAAACACCATACCCACCCTTAGTCAGGGCAGCACAGTGGTGCAGTGGTTAGCACCGCAGCCTCACAGCTCCAGCGACCCGGGTTCAATTCTGGGTACTGCCTGTGTGGAATTTGCAAGTTCTCCCTGTGTCTGTGTGGGTTTTCGCCGGGTGCTCCGGTTTCCTCCCACAGCCAAAGACTTGCAGGTTGATAGGTAAATTGGCCATTATAAATTGCCCCTAGTATAGGTAGGTGGTAGGGGAAGGTGGGGATGTGGTAGGAATATGGGATTAGTGCAAGATTAGTATAAATGGGTGGTTGATGGTTGGCACAGACTCGGTGGGCTGAAGGGCCTGTTTCAGTGCTGTATTTCTAAATAAATAAAATAAATTAACATATCTGTCATCAGTTAAAAAATAGGCATTATATTCACTGTCAGTTAGACTATATCATTATATCCACCATTAGTCCAAGTTGACACTTAATTTACCTTTGGAAGTGGCCTAGCAAACCACTCAGTTGTATCAAAACTGGTTCAAGAAGAAGGACCACCACTACATTCTTAGGGCAACTAGGAATGGGCAATAAATGCCCACATCCCTAGAATGAACAAAAACCCACAATAAACTATATCAAATTTGAACTTTGCCAAAAATCTTGAATTGTTGCTTGATTCCAGTTACTGAGTACATATCACTGGATAATTTGATTCTTTTATTCTTTTTCAGGAGTGGTCTCTATGCTCAGCACAATGTAAAATGGATATATGATGTCAGAGACAGTATGTCCATCTCTACAATACGGATATCATACACAGTCTTAGCATATATATACTTCCTTAGTCAGAATGTAAGCAACACATACAACCCTTCAGTGAATATATAAAATATATAGCCATCTGTTTAGAATACAAACTAAATATACACACTCAATCAATATCTCAACCACATGCAGGCATTTCGAGTATAAACACTAGCGTTGATTTTCTTATTGACATTATTAACAGAGTATTTAAATAGCGTATATGCCTCAAGAAATGGAATCTCAAAGTTGAAATCAAGGAAATAATGTAAATTGAGAAAAAAAGGGTAAGTGAAAGATTATGGGATAGATTTTGCTTTCAAACTTTTCACAGTTCAAATCTGTTATTGTTAATAAATGCAAACCCGCCAATTAGAATCCATCTGAAATAAAAATGTTTTCTTCCAATCACTGAACTTATATAAAAAAAACTTGCATTTATATAGCACTTTTCACAACCACCGGACGTCTCAAAGCACTTTACAGCCAATGAAGTACTTTTGAAATGTAGCCACTGTTGTATGTAGGAAATATGAAGACATTTTCTGTAATCCTGACCGACATTCCTTCCTGAACAAAAAACACCAAAGTCAGATTAAACAGCCATTCATTTATTTGCTCTTTATAGGGTTTGGTTGTGTGAAAATTAGCTGCGAAGTTAACAATAGTGACTGCACTTCACAAGTAATTCATTGGTTGTAAGGCATTTTGATAACCTGGAATAATGTGCTATATAAATGAAAGGGTTTATTTTCTAATTCAGCTGTAAGAAGTTTTTGGGCAAAATAGCCCAATGAAGATTTCATCTACGACTCGGAGGTATGGTCTAAAAATTAGTACCAGACCATTCAGGAATGAAATTAGGTAATATTTCTACACACAAAGAGTGGCAGCGTTTGGAACTCTCTTTCACAAATGGCAATTGATGCTAGATCGATTGTGAATATTGAGAGGCTAAATGACCTTCTCCTGTTCATATATTCCTAACTTCCAAATTCCTGATTTATCTGACTCCAGATGGTAATCCCGACCCGACTAAATCTAATGGCAACTGCCAAACCTATCCGCCAGGGTCAGTTCACATACTGTTGTGAATGAATTCATAGCTGACATGTCGACCAATCTTAACATAGAGAGGATTGACATATATGGGTTATGAAGTTAGAAGTGTCAGATTTTTAAAGGTTTAAGTAAAACACTCACATTTGTAAATTCATTCAATTGTGTTAGCATTTTATTTATTTTGTTGACATCTTAAAAATCTAATATTTTATCTGCATATATTTCAATCTTCTTCATATTAAATGTGAGCAAGTCAACTATAAGATGATTAATTTGATTGTGTGAGTTTATACTGGGATTTGGGTTGGATTCAGTTGGCTTTAGGAGTTGAGTCAGATGAGGGATGCCAACTTAAATTTGGTTAATAAGGAAAATACAGTTGCTTCTCACATCCCCTTCAAGACTGCTACTGTCTGACAGAGTACTGTTTAAACTTTTATATCTTGACTAAGCCTAGTGTAACTGGGAATAGTGAATGCCATCTTTGTTACATCTTGAAGAAATCTGCAAGAATTTCTCTTGATTGCTCTGTAATAAAGACTTATGAATACTTAAAGAAAGATTTGCATTTATATTGCACTTTCCACATATATCCCAATGTGTTCTACAGATAATGAAGTGCTTTCTGCAGTGCAGTCACTAATAATATAGGAAATGTGGCAGCCAATATGTGCACAGCAAGGTCCCAAAGATAACAAAGTGATCATGGCCAGAGAATGTGTTTTTTTATGTTGGGTGTGGATAAACATTGTCTCGAACACTGGAGAGAACTCTGCTGCTCTTCTTTGAAATAGTGCCTTTTAATCTCCCTTCCTTAGTTCTGCATTGGAGTGTTAAGTTAAATTTTGCACTTAAGTTTGTAGAAGGCAACTTGAACCCACAACTATCTGACTTGGAAACAAGACTACTACCATTAAGCCAGAGCCGACACTTAGCAAGTGACCCTTTTATAAAGAGCAACCTTAACAGGACCGGAACTAATATCCTCGCAGGGAGATTTGTTGGTGCAGTTGGGGAGGGTTTAAACTACCTTGTCAGGGGGATGGGAACCTGAGGGGTAGCTCAAATTGGAAGGAAGTAAAGCTGGTAACAGGAGGTAGAAAAGTAGCAAGTGACATGAGAAGGCAGGGGAAACAAAGGCGAGCATCAACTAGGCTTAGAATGCAGAGTAATGCCAAGAAGACAAGGTTAAGGGCATTCTACCTGAATGCACACAGCATTCACAAGATAGACGATTTAAAGGCACAAATAGAGGTAAATGGGTATGATCTAATTGCCATAACAGAAACATAGCTACAGGGTGACCAAGACTGGGAACTGAATATTCAAGGATATTTGACATTTAGGAAGGACAGGCAAAAAGGAAAAGGAGCTGGTGTTGCACTCATAATAAGGGATGAGATCAATTACATTAGTAAGGGAGGATTGCAGATTGGAAGAACAAAATGTGCAATCTGTTTGGGTGGAACTTAGAATCAGCAAGGGGCAGCAAACATTGGTAGGAGTTGTTTATAGGTCAGCAGACAGTAGTGGTAGTGTGGGGCATGGTATTGATCAGGAGATTAGAGAAGCATGTGGCCTGGGTAATACAGTAATTATGGGTAACTTCAATCTACATATAGACTGGATAAACCTAATGAGCACTAATGCTGTGGAAGACTAGTTTCTGGAGTGTGTTAGGGACAGTTTTCTAGAGCAGTATGCTGAGGAACCAACTAGAGAACAGGCCATTCTAGATCTAGTTTTATGTAATGAGAAAGGGCTAATTAATAATCTTGTTGTAAAAGAACCTTTAGGGATGAATGATCATAATATGATGGAATTTTACATTATGTTTGAAATGTTTAGGTAGTTCAATCTGAAGCCAGGGTGTTAAATTTGAACAAAGGAAATTATAAAGATATGAGGGGCAAATTGGATGAGGTGGATTGGGAAAATATATTAAAAGGTATGACAGTACATAAGCAAAGGATAGTCTTTAAAGAAATATTACATAGTTTACAGCAACTATACATTCCTTCAAGGCACAAAAACCCCAAAAGTAAAGGCAGTCAACTGTGGCTAACAAAGTAAGTTAAGGATTGTATAAGATTAAAAGAAAAGGCCTATAAAATTGCCAGAAATAGTAGTAAACCTGAGGATTGGGAGGATTTTAGAATACAGCAAAGGAGAATGAAGAAGCTGATAAAGAAAGGGAGAATAAAATATGAACGTAAGATGGCAAAAAATATAAAAACGGACTGTAAAAGCCTCTATAGGTACGTAAAAAGGAAATGTTTGGCGAAGACAAATGTGGGTCCATTACAGGCAGAGTCAGGAGAATTTATAATAGGGAATAGAGAAATGGGAGAGAAGCTAAATGATTACTTTGTATCTGTCTTCACTGAGGAAGATACAAGAAATCTCCCAGAATTAGAGCTCCAAGTGATATGGGGGAATGAGGAATTGAAGGAAATTAGTATTAGTAAAAAGGTTGTATTGGAGAAATTAATGGGGCTGAAGGTTGATAAGTCTACATCCCAAAGTGTTGAAAGAGGTAGCTATGCAGTGGATGCATTGGTGATCATCTTCCAAAATTCTATAGATTCTGGAGCAGTTCCTGCAGATTGGAAGGTTGCAAATGTCATCCCAGTATTTAAGAAGGGAGGGTGAGAGAAAACAGAGTATTACAGACCTGTTAGCCTTACATCAGTCATTGGGAAAATGCTAGAATCTATTCTAAAGGATGTGATAAATGGACACCTGGATAATAATGATTTGATTGGGCATAGTCAACATGGATTTATGAATGGGAAATCATGGTTGACGAACCCGTTAGAGTTTTTTGAGGATGTTACTAACAGATTTGATAAAGGGGAATTGGTGGAGGTGGTATACTTGAGTTTTCAGAAGGCTTTTGATAAAGTCCCCCACAGGAGGTTGGTTAGCAAAATCAAAGCACATGGGATAGGAGGTAATATACTGGCATGGATTAAGGATTGGTTAACAGGCAGAAAGCAGAGAGTAGGAATAAATGGGTAAACGGTTCATTCTCACATTGGCAGGCTGTGACTAGTGGGGTACCGCAGGGATCCGTGCTTGGGCCACAGCTGTTCACAATATATATCAATGATTTGGATGTGGGGACCAAATGTAGCATCTCCAAGTTCACAGATGACACAAAACTAGGTGGGAATGAGTGTTGTGAGGTAGATGCAAAGTGGCTTCAAGGGGATTTGGACAGTCTTGGGCAAGAACATGGCAGATGGAATACAATGTGAAAAAATGTGAGGTTATCCACTTTGGTAGGAGGAATAGATGTGCAGAGTATTTGTTAAATGGTAAGAGATTAGAAAGTGTAGATGTGCAATGGGACCTGGGTGTTCTTGCCACTGAAAGCTATCATGCAGGTGCAGCAAGCAATTAGGAATGCTAGTGGTATGTCAGCCTTTATCGCAAGAGGATTTGAGTACAGGAGTAGTGAAGTCTTGCTTCAATTGTAAAGAACTTTGGTTAGACCACACTTGAAGTACTGTGTGCAGTTTTGGTCCCCTTACCTTAGGAAGAATATTATTGCCATAGAGGGAGGGCAACGAAGGTTCACCAGACTTGTTCCCGGGATGGCGAGACTGTCCTATGAAGAGAGATTGGGGAAACTGGGCCTGTATTCTCTAGAGTTTCGAAGAATGAGAAGTGATCTCATTGAAACCTACAAAATACCTAAAGGGATAGACAGAGTAGATGCAGATAAGATGTTTCCCCTGGTTGAGGAGTCTAGAACCAGGGGACACAATTTCAAAATAATGGGGAAGCCACTTAGGACAGAGATGAGGAGAAATTTCTTTACTCAGAGGGTTATGAATCTTTGGAATTCTCTACCCCAGAGGGCTGTAGAAGCTCAGTCATTGAATATGTTTAAAGCAGAGATTGACAGATTTCTAAATACAAATGACATAAGGGATATGGGGATAGCATTGGAAAAAGGAATTGAAGTGAATGATCAGCCATGATCATATTGAATGGCAGGGCAGGCTCGATGGGCTGAATGGCCTACACCTGATCCTATGTTCCTATGTTTCTAAAATACTGCCGATGCTGGAAATCCAAAAGAAAGACAGAAAATGCTGGAAATACTTAGCATCTGTGGAGAGAGTCACAAAGTTAAAATTTTATCTGATGAAAGGTCATTGAACTGAAATGCTAACTCTGTTCCTCTCTCCACACATGCTGCCAGACCTGGTGAGTATTTCCAGCATTTTCTGTCTTTATTTAAGCAAAACATTTTCTTCTTTTGGGGTGGTGCAATAATATTTTAACATATTAGCAAGATTCTGGGTAGAGAAAATAACCAAATTAAACTTGTTAGCCCTTTTACCAGACTTGCTCATCTTTATTTTTTTAAATTAAGCTTTAGGTAAATATAACATCTAATGGGATGAAGACATAAGGAAATGGTGGTATCAGTGGGCAGGGTAGTTAAGACAGCAATACAGATAGGCATAAAAAAGCCAATGATATTATACGATCTGAGCCAATGGCTTTAACTAGACCTAGGCTTGTGATAGAGAAGAACCCTTTTCAACTCATACTTTTATAGTCATTGTTTAGAACAAGTCATCCACTGAGTATTTTCTGGAGAGTGGATTAGACATTTTTGCTTTCAGCAGTAAGTGAAATTATGATGTGACCAATAAATACTGCATTAAGTTATTTTTTTCAAATGTAACTGGGAATGTTTTGAATGTAGAACAGCAAGGTAAATGTAATTATTTGGGAATGCAATCTGAGTATGTCCTCATTTTTACTAAGAAAAACAGCAATTATATGAAAATATTAGTGCAACCAAACCTCACAATCTTGTCTGCACAGGTCTAATGGGTTAGATGTCAAAATACCAGATAACTTTTAGCTGGAAACATCACATGATATGGAGATTCTGAAAACTTGAACATGATCTGAAAGCATATTTCTTTGATTAATAAGATGATATGTTCATGCTTTTTTGGAGGAATTAAATAGAATTTGCCAAAAAGTAAATCAAGTAAAATAGCTGCATTACAAATAGGAGCATTTTGAGTCAGAATTCCAGCTAGTTAAAGTTGTACAGAGCACAAGAGCACCCATAATACTTGGAATGGGCACTGCTGTGGGAGCTTGTAATTTTTAAGATTGCAATAGCATTCAGCTATAGATAGTTGTTATTTATCTCCATAAGAATAGTCAAGCTAAATTTGATCTTTACAGTTGAATCATCACAGATCAATACTAGTTTGCCAGGAGAAATATGTGTGCATCAAAGTTTCTATAGGCTGTCTATGTAAGCAACAAATTTGCAAATAGTTATAAAACACCATAATAGCGTCCACAATTTATTATTTGTTTTTAACTACTGTTGTGTGAATGGAGTATTATAGATAACCAGCATTGTGACACAGGACTAATATCATAAACCAAGAGCGCAAAGATTTATGAAAGTCATCTGGTCCCAAAGCATTTGTTACATCCTGGACCATAAAACTAGAGCAAGTTAAAATTTTGCCTTTGGTATGTAAAAAATTCTCAGGTAAAAAAAAAATCTGATTTAACAGAATGGCATTCTTAAAAAGTGTGCTTTATTATTTGTACATTGAACACTATTGCATTCACAGTAATAGAAGTTTAAGTTGGAACACTTGTTGATGAAAAAATACTTTTAAACAAACCACAATTACTAAAAGATAATTAAAATACCCAATCACTAACAAGATAGATGTAAAATCTTCAATTGCGAAGAAAACTTAACTCTTGAATTTTAGTTAATTTTTGGTATCTTCTTGTAGTTTAACGTGAACAAGTTTGCTTTCATTGGTTTGCATATTTGGTTTCCCTACTGCTGCTTTTGCTGCCAAATTTTGCCATATCCAAATTTACATCCCGTCACATGACAGGAAGAACTTATTCTTACAATATTCTGATAAACCTTTATTGGAAACTTTATTTGTGAAATGAAAAGAGTATTTTACTGATAAATAATACCTTCTGACTGTTTTACTAAGGTGTAACCACTTTTATAGGCTATACAATTTATATCTTCCTTGCAGTGTAAATTCCAAAATGATATTTGTAGATTATCTTTGTGATTTTATATACTTCAAATAATTTGTTAGTGCAAGGCTTCTTTTTTTTTTGTTCCAGTGTGGGTGGCAGCTGATAGATCCAGAGTAGTTTCAGTATCAATAGGAGAAATCTAATGGAAAATACTTAGGGTGGTGCAACACTGTTATATTTCAGCCACTTCATTGGTACCAAACTTGGAGATAACTGTCACTCATTTGCCTACTCTTCCAGTTGGAAATATTTACAGAAAGATATCAAACTGTGTAGAAAGGAAAACTACAAGTAAATGAAAAAAAAGGACTGCCCCCGTTTAAATCATGCAGCGATGGATTTTCTGTCCACCAATTTGTTAATTCGTTTTGGTAGCTTAACCGATAATGGACTGGATTATACAATGACATGGGATTGATTCATTCACTAGTTCGTTCAGGGAAAATATTGATGAATTATGAAAGCTTGTCAATGAGCCATTGCTTTGTTTTATGTTGACTGAAAATGGCTGCTTGAGTTTAAATTGTGGCTAAATGAGTTAGTGGTTGGTTATTGCCTTTGCTAAAATAGCAGACAAAAGAATTTCATACCGATTAATTAGGTTAAATATCAGTTGTCTATAGAACCTTACAAAGCTGCTGATGGTAACCCTTCATATTTCCAACTATTTTTGCTGAATGTTTGCTTCAGGTTTCTGGATTTGGTATAAAGCTTGCTCCCTGACAAAGAGTATTATGGCCTTGCCTTGCATTCTTGTGGTTTTTGGTTTGAATTCTCATTGTGACTGAAACTGCTTAACAAGCTACTGTGCTTTAAGTTTTACCCATTCTCAGCCAAGCTGCTAGGTGGGACGCTGTGCCTTCAGGTAGAGCCATGTACCTTGGGAAAGGAAGTGACACTCCCACCATCTGTCTCAACCTGTAGCAGCATGCCCTAAAGTTAGCAGTCATACACAGTGGCATTACTGTCAGTATCTATTTTCCCAGCAGCAGCTTTTATACCAAACTTAGAATAGTCATTCCTCTGTAGTCAATTTGAGCAGTGACAAGCCATCTAAGCAAATACACCTTACATTTAAAGAGGCTTGTTTTTGTCTTTTGAACCAACTTTCTTTTACAAGTGGCATTTCATCTAAGGTGTTCAAGTCCTTGATCGTTCATCTGTTGTTCCATCTGAAAGAAGGAAGGTTGGAGGTGGAGCAAGTATTAAGGTGGCAAGGAAACAGGCAGAAACAATAATAGGGATTTCGAAGTGGCTGTACACTTGCTATTGGGAAGATATCACAAGTAAAAATGACAAAGAGTATCTTTAAATAGTTTTTTTTGAATGCTGAACAGAGTTAATATAGAGTATTTTTCTCCTCGATCGCAAAAGTTATGGATATATGGACAGGAAGGGAAAATTGAGTTCCTAGATCAACGTAGTCTCTTTTTAATAATAGATTTACTAAATAATGATCTTCAGTTTTCGGACAAAATAATATTGGTCAAGTGACACAGAGAAACTGTCAGTATTGAGAGAGCTTTGGACTTTCCAGCTCAATGACTCATCACTTGCATGACAGCAAATGTGATCTCTTCACTACCCTTGTGGTTGGGGGGTGAACCAAGGTATCCTCATGTGAAGAAGCAGTTTGCCCCCACCTACAACCTCAACTTACTGCATGAGTCAGTGTGCCATCTGTATTTGACTTAATCAATCTCTCTATTCTGTACAGAGCTACTAATGCACACTGTCGGCACCATATGTGATATCAGTACGTATTATAAAGTGAACTGAAGAGACTTGCACGGTGGGTGCATCAGACTAACGATTAGAAAGGAGCATTATGAAATTAAGGTTATCTGAGTTTCAAGCAGACTAGTGCCTGTGTGAATTCTGCTAGCAAAGGACACTCTAGCAAAGTGTTCTTATTTTAAGTAGACAAGTGAAACAAGGGAGGATTGAAATATAACTTTTCTTTTTTGGGAGAAACCTGAGGCGACTTTATCTGGAAGTAAGTTCTAAAGTGGATTTCTGCCTCTGCTTGGGTAACGGTTGAGGTAGTGACTTCAACTAACTGTTGCACTGATCGTTGCAAACGAGAAACCAAAATACAGAGGGTTTATTTTCGTGTTGGATTATGACTGCTGCCAAAAACGTTGTTTTAAGCTGTTGTACATCATGATGGCTGCATAATCAGTTTAACTAAATGCTGTTTATTGAACAAAAAATTTTGTTAGCCATCTGGCGTATGTTCTGCAACCTGCAAAAGCCTGAGGCCCCAAAATTGTTGGGGCTGGAGAAGCTGGAAAGCCTGATTTCTGATCGAGGAGGGTATGTGGAATCTGGGGCAGAACTTGGTCATGTCGAATTCTGTCTTGTTTGCGCCGGTCTTTTCAATTCTGTTAGGAGGTCATGGAGAGGAATCAAGGGGACATGTCAGAGTGAGTTTGGGGCCTTCCTCGGGAATTCTTTCTTTTACAGCCTTGGAAGTTCTCAGTGGAACTCATGCCAATTGAGAGGTGACATGAGCCTCCTGGAAGATCAAAAACTCTCTCTAGGATCAATGACCTTGATTGGAGGCTAATTGGCTCCTTTAGAGTCAAAGACTGAAAGAAGTTGAATTGTTTCTTTGTCCTACTTAGAATGTACCCCCAAGAATTTTGCGAACTGTCTTAAGTTGGCCTAAGGTACTTGATTTACAAATACTCCCAGAAATTTTCAAGAACTGATCGACTGGGAATGACTGACCACCAGTTATTTTGTTTAAATTTCTTTCCTCTTTAAAGTTATTTACTCTCGAAAGTTCCATTTGCAGTAAAATGTAGAGGTTATAAGCAATGCACATCGAAACTGATTTAAACAAAGATCCCAAGATTTTTGGAAATATGAATGGTGAAATGTAGATGAGATTTTTTAAGGATGTTGAACAAGGTTACTGGAAGCATAGTACTTACAGCAGTTCAATAGCTGGGAACATAGGAATAGCAATAGGCTATTCAGCCCCTCAAGACCAGCAGTTACATTTTTAGTTGTATTGGCCTCCAACATCATTGCTTATGTTGAAAGAAAAATAGTGTTTAGCACCTTATCACACCATCAAAATGTCTGAAACTGCTTCATACAGTGAATTAATTTTTGCATTTATTCATTCACTGGATGTAAGCGTCATTGGCAAGGCCAGCATTTATTCCCCATCCCTAATTGCCTTTGAGAGGGTGACGGTAGTCAGCTGCCTTCTTGAACCATTCCAACCTGTTTGCTGAAGGTGCTCCCACAGTGCTGTTAGGTAGGGAGTTCCAGGATTTTGACCCAGCGACAATTAAAGAACTGTAATATATTTCCGACTTGGTGGGGAACTTGGAGGTGGTGGTGTACCCGTCTAAGCAGTAGAGGCCATTAGTTTGGGTTGTGCTGTTCAACAAATCTTGGCGAGTTGCTGCAGTGCATCTTGAAGCTGGTACACACTGCAGCCACGCTACATTAGTGATGGAGGGAGTTAATGTTTAAGGTGGTGGATGAGGTGTTGATCAAGTGGGCTGCTTTAGCTTCTTGAGTGTTGTTAAAGCAAGTTGCAAGTGGAGAATATTCCATCACACTCTTGACTTGTAGATGGTGGGAAGGCTTTGAGGATTCAGAATGTGAGTCACTCACTACAGAATCCCCTGGCTTGATGGTAATGGTAGATTGAGGGATATGCTGGGCCATGAGGTTACAGATTGTGGTAGAATACAATTCTGCTGCTGCTGATGGCCCACAGCACCTCATGGATGTTCAGTTTTGAGCTGTTAGATCTGTTCTGAATCCATACCACTTGGCACGGCGGTAGTGCCACACAACACGATAGAGTGTGTCCTTAGTATGAATATTGGAATCTGTCTCCAAAAGGACTGTGTGGTGGTCACTCTTACCAATACTACCATGCACAGATGCATCAGCAACAGGTAGACTGCAAGGTAAAGGACAAGTTCACGTAAGTTTTTCCCCTATGTTGGTTCTCTCACCACCTGCTGCAAGCCAAGTCTGGTGCTATGTCCTTCAGGACTTGGCCAGCTTGTGCAGTAGTGGCCCTTCTGAGCCAGACTTGGTGATAGACATTGAAGTCTTCTACCTCGAGTACATTTTGTGCACTTGCTACCCTCAGTGTAAGTATACAGTGTAAGTGTACCCTCAGTGTACCCAAGTGTTGTTCAACATGGAGGAGAACTGATTCATCAACTGAGGGAGGGTGATCAGTGATAATCATAAAGAGGTTTCCTTGTTCGTGTTTGATCTGATGCCATGAGACTTCAAGAGGCCCAAAGTCAATGTTGAGGACTCCCGGAGCCACTCTCTCCTGACTGTATCACTGTGCTGTCACCTCTAATGGATTTGTCCTGTCGGTGATAATGGAGAAGTCTGGGACATTGGTTGACTCTGTATATGAAAATGTCAGGTTGTTGCTTGACTAGTCTGATGACTACTTTTAGGGCTAATAACTGTTTTAATGTAGGCAAACACTATAGTGCCGTTCTTCACGAGCAACATCTCTCAAACTCTAATAACATTGTCACATTTTTGGGTTTTTGTGTTAGACATTTTCACAGATTTTCCATCATTGGCCACTCCATATATGGAACACATCTCCAAAGATCCAGGGTGTCTTACCCTGTTCAATATTTAGGTAAACAAGAGTGAGACTCAGGGATTGTAATAGGGAATTAGTACACTGTACACCAGCCTCAGAAATGTATCATGTGCCACCACCTGATTATTTTCTCTTCAAGAAGCAGATTGAATATACACTCTAACAGACCACGATAGATTCCGACTCAACAGTTGATACATGAAAAATATTAAGTCAACAATACACAATACCAAAACAGTGAATCATATTGGTTATAGCTTGTGTGGCTCTCAAAAGGTACTTGTTTGAAGAAGCACAGAGCTTGGAGACAGAGCCAGGTGAATTGTAATTGGAGTGGGGGCTGAGAATTGGGTGCCAGCATGAATTCAGTGGAGAGGACAAAGGCTTCTAATGCCCAACTCAAAAGGAATAAAGCCACAGAACCCGAGGAATCTAAGATAAGTATCTAGTTAACTAATATTTAGGTTCTTTGCGTTTAGTGATCTCAGTAGTTCTTGTTAAGCTTGAGTAAATAATATGGTTAGTTCGCTTTGAGGAGTGAATAGAAGAATAGCTCTGTAATTTATATATTAAAATTGTTCACACCTAGTTAACAGCAATTATATGAATCACTTTACATCTAAGAAGGTTTCTTGACTTGTTTTAAGTTTCTAATTAGAATGGAGGGGCAGCTGCGACCTGTAGCCTGCAATTTCTGTGCCACGTGAGAAATTCAGGATGCTCATGCTGAGGTTTTCTGAGCTTGAGGGCCGCTAGATTCATTGCAGGGCATGTGGATGGCTGAATATTCCCTGGATCACAAGTTCTAAGAGGTGGTCACCCCACAGCAAGAGTTCAGAAAAGCAAGCGGGTGGCCACTCAAAAGAGTAGGAAGTGGCGGGTAGTGCAGGAATCCTCCAGAAGCGTGGCACTCTCATATTCAGCATTGAATACCGGTGAGGGTGACGACACCTTGAAGGAGTGCAGGCCTGAGCCTGGAACCCTGAGGCAAAGCATTGCACAGCAAGGTACAGCAAAGTGCGGGAACACAGTAGTAATTGGCAATTCTGATAGTTGGGGGACAGACGGACAGTTCTGCTACAGGTATTCCCTTAAACTGCCTGGGTCTTGGCTCTTGCTGTGATTAAGCAACCATTTCATCTCCACCTCACAGACCTTGCAATCTCGGATAGAAACATAGAAAATAGGAGCAGAAGTAGACCATTCGGCTGTTTGGGCCTGCTCTGCCATTCAAAAAAGATCATGGCTGATCATCTAATTGCAACAGGATAGTGCTGAAAATTAGATGGCCATCCTAAGCTGCCAGCAAAGTCATTTTTTTAACTGTTCTTTTAAAAAATTTCTTCAAAAAACCATTAACTCAGATCTCCAGTCAGTGGATTACAGAAATTTGTCATTCAACAAAGCAAGTTGGCATGACATCTATGTAATGTTTGGAGTGCATGTGTGTAAATGCATGGAGTGTGGTTAATAAGGTTGGTGAGGTACAGGTGCAAATAGCCACATGGGAGTATGATGCAGTGGTGATAGTTGAGATCTGACTCAATAAAGTGGAGGATGATGCCTAATTTTCCCGGGTACAAGGTATTCAGGAAAGATAGGGAAGGGGAAAAGGGAAGAGGGCTAGCAGTATTAATTAAGGAAAATATTACAGTCCTAGAAAGTGAGAAGGTCCTTGAAGGACCAAAGACAGAATCGATTTGGTTGGAGTTAAGAAATAATACTTGGCGTTTTTTTTATTGGCCACCAAATAGTGGGAAAGAGATGGAGGAGTCGATTTGCAAGGAAATTACTGAGAGGTGCAAGAACTATAGAATAGTGATAATGGGAGACTTTAACTACCCCAAATTGAAAGGAGCAGTGATTGTGTTAAGGGCAGAGAGGGAGGAATTGCTGAAGTGTGTTCAGGAGAACTTTGTTGATTAGTATGTTTCCTGGCCAATGAGGATGGAGGCATTCCCGGATTTAGTCTGAGGGAATGAAATGGGCCAAGTGGTGAATGCCACTGTGGGGGAGCATCTTAGGAATAGTGATCCTAGTATCATATGGTTTAGATTAGTTATGGAGAAAGGCAAGGAGAAATCTAGCATAAAAATACTTAACTGGAGGAGGACTAATTTCAGTGAATTGAGGAGGGATCTGGCCCGGCTAAATTGGAGGCAAAGATTGGTAGGCAGAAATGTAATGGAGCAATGGTGGCCTTTAAAGAGGAGATGATTTGGGTACAATCTAGGTACGTTCCCACAAGGTGGAAAGAGAGCGCAACTAAAGACAGAGCTCAAATCAGTAAAGAGTAGGATGAAACCGATAAAGGGGGTGAATGACAGATGTCAGCTTGATTATACAAGGGAGTGTCAGGCTGAATATAAAAAGTACAGAGGAGAAGTGAAAAAGGAAATAAGAGGGGCAAGGGGACAGCATGAGAATAGATAGGTGGCTAACATAAAAGGGAATTCAATAGTCCTCTGTAGGCATACTAGCAGCAAAAGTTTTGTCAGAGGAGTGATGGGTCGATTAGGGACCAAACTGAAGATCTATTGTTGGAGGTAGAAGGCATGGTTGAGGTACTAAATGTATACTTTGCATTGGTGTTTAACATAGAAGAGGACTTTGCTGAAGCTCCAGTAAATGAGGTTATGGGGATACTGGATGAGAAAAAAGTAGATAAAGAGGAGGTACTTGTTACAACCTCGTTGAGACTGTTAACGTTAAAACACAAGATGTGAATTCCCCAGACCAATTTAAAAAAACACGCAACAAGAGTTCACATTTTAAGACTTTTATTACAATAACTAAATGTAAAATATCCCCTTGAACAAAAGAGCACTTTGTAAGTAGCTGATACCCCAAATTACAGAGAAAGATATGTTCTTCACTTATTAAAACATGTGAAAATGTCACACTATACTTATATGTTACACAGTACTCCTTGATGGTGAAATCTTTGCAGCTAAAAGTCCCAAACTCCTCCCAATTGCAATGGTTGGATCTCCCAGACCTTTTTCAAAGTCAATATCCTCTTTGCTCACTTTTTCCAAGCACCTCTGACCCAGACATTCGTGAAAAAGATGATTTCCGGTGATCCTGTTGGGCTTTTGCTTCTCCGCAAACCTCAACTTTCAAAACAGGTTCAAGTCTTCTCAGCCTTTCGCTGTATTGGACTTCTGAGAGCAGATATTCTCTCTCTCTCTCCTCTCTGAGGCTGCCACCGCTGGTCTTCTCCCAGTCTTCCTTACAGCCTCCTTGCCTTTTGAAAACCTGTTGAATTTATCTGGAATCAAAAGTCAACAGCCATTTGTCTTTTCCAATATGCAAACTCCACAAGTTTGGCTACAGCAGAGCCGTTGGGCTTTCCATTGTTTCTAGATGTTAGCAATGACAATTTGCATGTACATTCTCAGAGTCACTGACTCCTTGTTTACGATCTGAAAGTCTGGGAGGGTGAAACCCATTGTTCTTCAGGTGTTATACCCCTGCAGTCTTTGCTTTTCCAAAAGATTGTAGATTTGGGTTCTTTGTTGCCCTGGTAACTAGGATTCCTGTCTTGTCATTAAGCAGAGTTGATGTGAGGTCACCTGACTTCTATGACTCCATCTTAAACTACATTAAAAATCACAGTTTTTAAAACAAAATCATGCTACTGAGTCCAGTGTTCATAACAGAACTAGAAAGGCTGGCAGTGCTTAAAGTGGATAAATCACCCAGTCCGATGGGATGCATCCGAGGTTGCTGAGGGAAGTAAGGGTAGAAATTGTAAAGGTGCTAAGAACAATTTTCCAATCCTCCTTTAATACGAGGGTGGTGTCAGAGGACTGAAGAATAAGAAATGTTACACCCATGTTGAAAAAAGGGGAGAAGGGATGTGAGTGTTGCTGGCAAGGACAGCATTTATCACTCATCAAATTGCTCTTGATCTGAGTGGCTTACTCGTCATTTCAGTGGGTGCTTAAGGGTCAACTACATTGCTATCGGTCTGGAGTTGCACATAGGACAGAGCGAGTAAGGACAGCAGATTTACTCCCCTGAAGAACATTAGTGAACAACAATCTGGTATTTCATGATCATTATTTATAAGACTAGCATTTTATTCTAAATTTATTAATTGAACTTAAATTGTCCCAGTTGCCGTGATGGGATTTGAACTCTTCACTCCAGGGTATTAGCACTGGCTTCTGGATTACATTATCACTATGCTACTGTAAAGGAACAATGGGTTATCGTTAAGGAAAAGATGCTTCAGGTAAGGCAGGTGCATTCCAACAAGGGCAAAAGGTAGAGGAACCAAAAACCTTGGATGATGAGGGAGATAGAGATTATGATGAAACAAAAAAGAGGGTGTATGATGCATGCCAGGTGAATTCTTCAAATGAGAACCAGGCCAAGAACAATAAGTTGAGAGGGGAGGTGAAGAGGAAAATAAGACTGCCAAAGAGAGAATATGAGAATAGAATGGCAGTCAACATAAAAGGGAACCCAAAAATCTTCTACCGACATGTAAATAGTAAGTGGGTAGCAAGAGGTGGAGTGGGGCATATAAGGAACAAAAAGGGTATTATATGCTTTGAGACACAGGGCAAGGCTAGAATACTTAATGAATACTTTGTATTGGTGTTTACTAAGGAAGAGGAATCTGACAAAATATCAGTAGAAGTGGAGAGAGTAGAGGCAATGGATAGGGTAAAAATTGAGAGGGAGGAGGGACTGGTAAGACTGGCTATGCTTAGGGTAGATAAGTCACCTGGTCCAGATGGCTTGGGCATCTCAGGTTGCTAAAAGAAGTGGGGGTGGAGGATAGCAGAAGGGCTTATCATAATCTTCCAATCTTCCCTATATATAGGGGAGGTGCCAGAGGATTGGAGAGGGGCAAATGTGACACCCTTATTCAAGAAAGGGTCTAAGGATAGTCCCAGCAACTCCAAACCAGTTAGTCAACATCAGTGGTGGGTAAGGTTTTAGAAACAATAATTAGGGAAAAAAAAATCAACAAGCACTTGGAGAGGTTTGAGTTAATTAAGGATCGCCAGCATGGATTTGTAAAAGGCAGATTATGCTTCACTAATCTAACTGAATTTTTTGATGATATGAACTACCTGCAACAGGACATAGATTGGCTAGCAGAATGGGAAGACAAGTGGCAGATGGATTTAATACAGACAAGTGTCAAGTGATGCATTTTAGCAGCAGGGATAGGGTGAGGCAATATAGACTTAATGGCGCAGTTCTAAACAGTGTGCAGGAACAGAGGGACTTGGGGGCACACATGCACCGATCTTTGAAGACGGCAGGACATATTGAGAGAGTGGTGAGCAAAGCATTTGGGATTTTGGGCTTCATAAATAGAGACGTGGAGTACAAAAGTAGAGAAGTTATGGTGAATCTTTATAAAACTCTGGTTAGGCCCCAACTAGAGTATTGCACCCAGTTCTGGCCCCCACACTTTAGGAAGAATGTGAGGGTCCTTGGGAAAGTGCAGAGGAGGTTTACCGGAATGGTTCCAGGGATGGGGGATTTTAGTTACAAGGTTAGGTTGGAAAAACTGGAGTTGTTCTTCCTTGAGCAAATGAGATTGATGGGATTTGACAGAGATGTACAAGATTATAACAGGCTTAGATAAGTTAGACAAAGAAAAACTGTCCCCATTAATGGATGGTACAAGGACTAAGGGACACAGATTGAAGGTTTTGGGCAAGAGATGCAGGGGGAATGTGAGGAAAAACTTTTTTACGCAGCGAGTGGTAATGACCTGGAACTCGCTGCCCACGAGGGTGGTGGAGGCAGAGACAATCGATGATTTCTAAAGGAAATTGGATGGCCACTTGAAGGAAATAAAGTTGCAGGGCTACGGGGATCGAGCGGGGGAGTGGAAATGATTGGATTGCTCCACGGAGAGCTGGCATGGACTTGATGGGCCAAATGGCCTCCTTCTATGTCGTAAATGACTCTACGACTCTAAAGACAAACCTGGCAGTTATAGGCAAATCTGCTTAATGTTGGTGTTGGGGAGATTTTAGAAATAATAATCTGGGAGGAAATAAACAATCACTTGGACAAGCATAGACCAATAAGGGAGAGGCAGCATGGATTTGTTAAGAGTGTAATACAAAAGCAAGATACTGCAGATGCTAGAAATCTGAAATAAAAACAGAAAAT